>NC_063207.1:14793233-14798233 GCF_017589495.1 Alosa alosa | reverse complement strand
ATTAGCTCCCTTTGGTCGGCTAACGTAAGCAGTGTTCAGGAATGCAGTGACTCGTGAAGGAGTCCCTTGTTTATTTATACCCTTTAAAGGAACGTTTTGTCCTGCGGGACTCAAAGCTCAGGGACAGTAATGGAGCCCTTTCTACTGGACACATTAAGCCAAAGTCTTTGGCCATATTTTCATTTCAGCCGACTTGATAAGTTCACTTTTAAATGCACCTTACACGTACATGTGTCCAGGTATACTTGGTAGTGCTGGAGCTTGATACATGTTCATTCTTGGTCCTTATCCTTTCAATAACTTTTAACCCCACTCCAACACATCAAGGGCTGAATATTTATTCAGTGAATACTAATTAAGTATATGCTAATACATCTTTAGATAAAGTTAAACAAATGTTGTTGATGATGAAGAGGAATAATTAAGAGATTCACTGTGGTCGGGGCAGAGAACTGGCTTCAAGTTAATGTTCAGAGGAATTCAAAGAACACACACACACACACACACACACACACACACACACACACACACACACACACACACACACACACACACACACAGTTGGGTGGCACCACTACGGTGCGGAGGCGCCGTGCTATCTGTAAAGGACTGGGGTTATTCATATACTTTTTATCTGTGATGAAGCGCTCTGTGCAGACGCAGAGGCATGCTAATGACCCCATGCGGAGACTTGTGCCAGACAAGACTGATTCGAGGAACACACGCCACACTCTCATTTGCATTCAAGTGCACACGTACATGTACGGAGCTGTTCTCCAGCCCATACGTGCCCATATAGAGTATACATACATATAGCATACTGGCGCAGTCACACACACAGACAAACACATACCTTATACACAAACATACATTCCTACTGCACTCACTCACTCACACATACACACACACACTCACTCATACATACACATACACATACACATACACATACACATACACACTTCTTTCATTATTACACACAAACATGCATCTGTAAGTATACACTCCTACGCAGTAGGACGGATGTTCAACAGGCTCAATTCATCACAGATCGCTGTCAGAGCAGTTCCTTGTTGCTAAGAGCCGAAGTCGAAGTCTAAATTAGAGTCTGTAGAGGCCTGAATGAATTTGTGATTAACTCGGAAAAGTACCATCGGAGTTGGGCTTTTTTTTTTTTTAAAGTGCTGTTGCTAATGGGAGACTGGAGATGTCTGGAGATAGCTGTTATGCAACTTCGAGCGTTGTTTTCCAGTGGAGAGCTGTCATGATCATTGCGCAAATGTTTCAGAAAAAGAGCGAGACGGCGCCTGCCATTTCACAGACGTACCTACTGTCAAACTGTGTGTCAGACCATATGGCGTGTGTGTGTGTGTGTGTGTGTGTGTGTGTGTGTGTGTGTGTGTGTGTTTGCGCGTGTGTTTGTTTGCTTTAGAGACAGACTCTTCCACAAGAAAAAAAAACAGGCCTTCTTCTGTATGCCTATACGCGTGCTACATATCCCTGTGAGATTCTACCCCTGAAGCTGTGTATTCTGTACAGTTGGATACTCAGGGACTGGATGTACTCCATAAACAAGAGCGATAGATGTATAACCAGCCCAGAGAACGAGGGATGTAGAGGGGAGGAGGGAGCATGATTATGAAAAAGACGAAGGGAAGAGAAGAGGTAGTGGAGAGTAGTAGAGTGTTCTGTAATATCTGCTGAAACCTCCCTAGTCAGACTCTTCTGTTTGGTTATGGATCCTTTTTATTTGTACACAGAGATTTATTGAGTTATTTTATGGTACTTGGGGCATAACTCATTTTGTGTGTGTGTGTGTGTGTGTGTGTGTGTGTGTGTGTGTGTGTGTGTGTGTGTGTGTGTGTCTGTGTGTGTGTGTGTGTATGAGAGAGAGAGAGAGAGAGAATGCACACTTATTTGTGTGTTCATCTGGGTAGGTGATACTAAAACTATACCTCATGTCAGTTCCAATGAATGATGTCTTATGTATATTGTAGTGTGACTGTGTGTGTGTGTGTGTGTGTGTGTGTGTGTGTGTGTGTGTGTGTGTGTGTATGTTTTTCCTCGCTGCTTCTCTGAGTGATAGTGCTGGATGGGAGATTTGTCTCCCCATGCATCCCTGCATGCTGAGCATCACTCCAGCGTGACAGCGGGATGAGAAAGGGATTGAGAAATGGATGAGTGCGGGGGCTGTTTTCTGGCTTTACATAGATCAAACTTTTAATAAAGGCGGGACAGGGTTTTTTTTTTTCTTTTTTTTTTTACAAAAAGAGGAAGAGGGGAAAGAAAGAAGACGACAAAGAAATATACCGATTGCTCCTCCGACAGGAACAGCTTTTTCGTCGTCGTTCTGCCGCACGTATTTACCAGGGGCACAACGTGTATACAGACTGCGATCTTGAAGAGGGGGATTTCGGTCGAGTCACAAAAGCAGTGTCTGTAGGCTAAGCAGGCAGCATTGATAAATGCGGCTAGACAGCGGTGACCTATTCAGCTTCTCCAGGGTGTCCCAAGCGCTGGCGTTTATTCTGTTTATTTGTCTTTGTTCCTTTGACTTGATCAGATAAAATATTGTCATTCACGTTGTACGTCATCATCTGTCAGGATGGTGTAGTCGTTATTGATTGTAGTTTTCTCCTAAATGTATGGTTGAGGGTTTTGCAGTGGCGCAGTAGGTGGAATGGTTTGAACTCCTAGCTAGAATCTATGGAGATGGGTGTGTTTGTATGATGCTGTCACTTCTAAGAGCTACTTCACACCACAACATACAATTCCCACCCCTACTACACACATACACACGCCGACGCGACGCGACGCGACACACGCAAGAAGCATCATGCCTTGCGAAGACACACACACACACGCTCATACACAGATCTGCAACATGCAGAGGTAGTTATTTTTTGTTTCCTAGTGGCTCAGCTTGAGTGTGTGTGTGTGTGTGTGTGTTGTGTCTGTGTCTGTGTCTGTGTCTGTGTCTGTGTCTGTGTCTGCGTCTGCGTCTGTGTGTGTGTGTGTGTGTGTGTGTGTGTGTGTGTGTGTGTGTTGTGTGTGTGTGTGTGTGTGTGAGTGTAGTGTGAGTGTGAGTGTGTGTGTGTGTGTGTGTGTGTGTGTGTGTGTGTGTGTGTGTGTGTGTGTGTGTGTGTGTTGTGCGAATGAGTGTTTGCCCCTGAAGGCCCGTCCCGCGGTGCGACTGGTACCCTGCGTTTATTAATAACCTGCTGGAGCTCATTTTGGGCAATGATTTGCGCAGGCCGGGGGAGCGGCGTTCTGCGCCAGTGCACACACCCAGTCCTCCACCGCAGGAGCGCCGCCACTGCCACCGCCCCCATCGGCATCTCCACCCTCACCATCTCCACCCTCACCATCTCCACCCTCACCTCCACATCCACCACTGCAGCAGGTAGCAGGATCCACATGGTCACACAGGACACCAAGGACAAGAGAGAGAGAGAGAGAGAGAGAGAGAGGTGAAATGAAAGAGAGAGAGAGAGACAGAGAGAGATTGGATGAAGAAGGAAGAGTGATATGGAGAGAAAGATAGACAGATAGAGAGAGAGAAAGTAAAAAAGAAGAGAGACATTGAGAATGAGAAAAAAGAAAGAGTGAGAGAGGTTAGAGGAAGGGAGAGCAGAGAGAGAGAGAGAGAGAGAGAGAGAGAGAACGAGGGAAGGAGGGTGAACTATCAGCCACACAGTGAGAGGAAGAAGGGAGTACTCTGGCAGACTGAGCGACAGACAGAGAGGGGGTGAAAAATGGAGGGAGTGGAAGAGTGAGAAAGAGGTGGTGAAAGAGAGAGGGAGGGAGAGGAAGGGTGGAGAGGAAGCCAGGACAGATGCCACGGCAAAGTCATTGTCAGCATGGGCACTTGACACCTCAGTTTGCACGACCGGGTGTGAATGTGGGTGTGAGTGTGTGTGTGTGTGTGTGTGTATGTGTGTGTGTGTGTGTGTGTGTGCTTGTGTGTGTGTGTGTGTGTATGTGTGTGCGCTTGTGTGTGTGTGTGTGTGTGTGTGTGTGTGTGTGTGCTTGTGTGTGTGTGTGTGTGTGTGTGTGTGTGTGTGTGTGTGTGACTGCAGGTGACGTAATTATTTTCTAAGCGTTTTGTGGATTTGAAAGGATATTTGACGAGACAGGGGAGGGTAGAAGGGTGACAGCCCCAGTGTGACTGTTTCTGTGTTGATGTCAGACAATTTCACATGATTCACACAGTCCAAACACACACACACGCACACACACACACACAAACACACACAAACACACACACACACACACGCGGGCGCACAGACAGTCAGAACCTTATCAGTGTGCGCGATGAGCATAATTGCATCACCGTGACAAAGCCCTGGCGGCGGCCGGGGATGTGGGGTTGGGGGTTGGGGAGGGTGGTGGCTTGTCTTATCATTGTCGGTGATGATCAGGAGATGAGATGTGGAGAGCTACAGCAGTGTCTGACACGGCCGATGCCCGTGCTGTCACGTAGATAATGAACAACGGCACGCACGCACGCGCGCATCGGATGTTTGTTGTGTCATCTCCGCTGATCGCCCTCTGCATTCCTTCATTCGTCGAATAGTTTTCCCCTCGCGCCATTTATGGCACGTGAAAACTGTCTCTGGAGGGGAGGAGCGGTTGGGGAGGGGAGGGGGGTGCTGATGGGGGAGTGGAAGGGTTCTGGGGGAGTGAAGGGAGAGGTCAGGGCAAGAGATTTCTATGAATAGCAATCAATCGCTAAAACATGTGGCTTCAAAAAGAAGCGTCGCTTGCAGAACGCAGTCGGTTTTTAGCCAGTGCCAACCCAGGCGGGCAGCAGCGGGACAGAGATGGGTCACTTCTGGCTCACTTCTGGCTCACCTCCGGCAGGTCTATTTGCCAGGACTGCAGCTTCCCTATTCTATAGTCAACAACACCACCAGTGACGGTTCTACCACGAAATCCCAGATGGTGTCTAGTGTCACATCTCCCTCTCGTCGTTTTGAAATGAACAAACAGATAAATAAAAA
>NC_063207.1:14773233-14788233 GCF_017589495.1 Alosa alosa | reverse complement strand
CAGTGTTGGGATGGCTCTGGCTGTAAACACATTGATTGTGGTGGCCATGATCGTAAGCTTTGATGGATGTCATCCAGGAGTGACCTCAAGGCTGGGCGAAAGCAATTGGCTGGCAGTAGTGGGCTCCCCGTAGTTCTTGATGGTTTGTGTTTTTTTGTTTGCTCTAGAATGTTCCGACTGTGCCCTGCAGGACTGTGTGATTGGATTTATTGGTATATTATGTGGGCTGGTAAATGGAAGAGAAAAGTTGAATGAAAAGGTCATTTGTTTTTTTTGCTTTTTTTTTTCATAGCGTAGTCTTCATGTTATGGCCTTAAAACGAACATAGTGAATACTGCATGCTCAACAGTGGCGTTTCGGAAATAGCTCTGATAAAAGTAATACAATAATGTTTTATGTCCTCATTCACAGATGTGGTAGATGTTTTGAAAAGAGTCTTCATTACAAATTTGCATATTTTAGAAAAATATAATTTGTTTTGTGTCAGTGCTCACATAGATGCTATTGTATGTGTTTTTACTGTATGCTCATCCATCTTTCTGCTCATGTCAACATTTGTGTGTGTGTGTGTGTGTGTGTGTGTGTGTGTAAGCAAGAGAGTGGTGCCAAATTTTCTTTGGATCATTCCTGTCCAGATGGAACATTTCCGCACACTGCCGCTCAAAATCACATTCATCACCATCACCATCAGACACATAGACACACACACACACACACACACACACACACACACACACACACACACACACACACACACACACACACACACAAAAGCTCCCATATCGGGAAAAAAGAAACCTATTACAGTTTTTGACATTGTATTCACAGACCCGGAGACGTGTGTCACATTGGAAGAAGCAAATAGGCAAAGAAAGAATAGGAGGTGTGGATGTTTGTCTTTTGGACACGACCCGGGATAATGCTCCTGATATAGCATGCAGATGAAAAGACTGCCAAAACAAGTCTGCATTATTCATGCAAAGTTCTGCAACTGCGCCTCTCAAAGCCGGGACAGATTGACTCTCTCCCTCTCTGTCTATCTCTTTCTCTCACTCTCATTCTTGTTGCTTATCTATCTATCTATCTATCTATCTATCTATCTATCTATCTACAGTGTATCTATCTATCTATCTATCTATCTATCTATCTATCTATCTATCTATCTATCGAGGCTGGTTGTTTTTCTCTTCTCTCATCTCTCTAGCCTTTGTCTGTGTTCTCTGTCGCTCGTGTCCACTTTTGATGGATGCCGGTATGATGGGATGGCCATATTTGTTCACCTCTCTCTCACACACTCTCTCTCCATTTCTCCCTTTCTCTCTCTCTCTCTTTCACTCTCTCCTTCGCTTACTGGTTCTGCCCCGTTTTTCCATCTCATCTTCTTTTCTGGTCTCATCTTCTTTTCTTTTTCCTCTATCCTTTCCTTCACTCCATCACTCTCCACCTCCTCTCTCTCTCTCTCTCTCTCTCTCTCTCTCTCTCTCTTCTCTCTCTCTCTCTCTCTCTCTCTCTCTCTCTCTTTCTCTCTCTCTCTCTCTGTCCAGCTGTCAGTGCTGTGACAGTGGTAGCATGTGGAGGCGGGGTGGCGCCCTCACCTGTGGCGTCGGGGCTGAGCCCTCAGTCACGACAGGGCCCGGCTGCCGGGGCCCGCGGAACATTCTAGACGCCCAGCTGAGCGTGAACGTGTCAGAAGCCATACAGGCATATTCAAATCTCTGCTCACAATCTGGACAGGAATGCCCTTTTTCTTTTCTCCATGCACGCACACACACACACACACACACACACACACACACACACACATACACACACACACACACACACACACACACACACACACACAAACACACACACACTGACACACACGTCCCCACCCTACCCACCTTCAGTGCTTTGTTCACTACCCTTCTCGACGCATATTTGTTTAAAAATGCTCTTTGTTGTCTTCTCTCTCCAATTCGCTGAATTTGGGTATTTTGCTCACGACTAGAATGGAAGGTTCTGGATAAAAGTTCACTCACTGGAGAGTCACAGCTCCACAGTTTACCTGAGTGAGGACTTATTGTCAACACGTCGGATCCGTTGTGTCGAGCCCCAGCCAACCTGAAAGCTGGAATAATTTTTTTCTTATTTTTACCAGAGCTGAAAAAAAAAACACCCCTCATACACACATTGAAAACAGGTGCACAGAGACTTGTTAGATACTAGATAACTTCAGGCCCTGTAGGTGTCCTGGACTTTCCTTTTTTTTCCATGAGTGCTTTTTTTAATTAAGGTCCTTACTTTTGCCAACCAATTTAATTAAGTTGTTTTTATTGCCTTGCCACCGGGTATGGAGCAGGAGTATTCTGCTACCTTTGCGTACATCTGAAAAACACTAACTAGCTGCAGACATCCTAAGCATATTAGAGATGTATTATACCAGAGACAAGAATTGCAGCATAACCGGTTAATCAGCTGTCTGTGTGGCCATCATAAAGCAGATGCTCAATGGGAATAGCATGGGCTTTTGTTGGAAACTGCTTCACTAGGAGAAGAGCCAGGAGCCATCGGCCATTATCAAAGCAAACTCCACATTAAAACCTGTCATCAGGTTTGCACTGCTCTCAAGACTCATTAGAGGAAGTGTGGCCTTTGTCAGTGCTTACAGTTATTCCCCTGCTACTCTTTCTTGAACTTAACAATGTTTTTTTTTAGGATGCCAAGTCTAAATGGCCCTCCAGCTTATGCATACTGAGGATCCACAACCGCACACCTACTAGTTAGGGTGGTAAACAAGCATAGGTCATGGTACAGTAGCATAGTGATGCAGAGATGCACTTGCTTTGAAAGTCATGGTGGATCAATGCTGTGACGATTAGGTCTTTCTGGTCTACAGACTCTGGTGTTGATACAAGGATACAAGGATACAAGGAAGTTTATTGTCACATGCATATAGTTACTGGAAGTAAGAAATGCAGTGAAATTATGTCTGGTGTCAGCCCTATTTGTGCATTAATGGGGGGTAAAAGTGCAGTAGAAGAGGGGTTTAGTAGATTAAGTGGCAAGGGCTGCATAAAAAAAGGTGGGGGAGGATTGGGATTGGGTGGAGGGCACCAACAAGGGAGCACCCAAGAGCAACAGGGCAAGGAAAACTCCCTTACCAAGGAAGAAACCTTGGGCAGATCCACGGCTCAAGGGGCTAACCCAACTGCCAGGGTCTTGGTGTGTGTGTTGGGGGATGACAGGGGAGATGGGATAGTGTGCTGTGTATGTGGGGGAGAGGGCAGTGTGCAATATGTGTGTTGGAGAAGCTTCCTGATGAAATAATGTGCTGTGTATGTGTGTGTGTGGGGGCAGTGATGATTCTGTATCTGCATTGCAGCCTCACGCTTGTACTTGGAGGTGTTGAACAACCTTTTATAACCCTTCTGAGATGCTTTCTGTTGTTTTTGTAGTACAGATCTGACCATCTTCTTCCTGCCAGAGGTATATAAGTACATGAGGAAAAAATGCACTCTTCTTTAGAAAAATATATAAAAAGGTTTTATTTTAATGGCTATATTATTATTAAAAACTTTTAAAAGTGAGCTGAGTGGGACAACCCATGTGTAACGGCACATGTTGGATGTGTATTATTAAAGCTATTGAATTCATTAGCTTTCTAGCTTATTATATTATTATGAAATATGGAATACACAATATATCAGCATACTCAAGTCCAAAGCTCAATATTAAATCAACAACATGCCGGACTTTGATACATTTAGAGGTATACCTTTGGTAACATTTTCAAATAGATTTTGATTAAATATGGTCATGTGAAGGAAGTCTAAACATGTCTAAACGTCCATAATGGTTCTTTAACATTATAAATATATTTCAGTATACAACACTATATGGCTGATCACAATATGAAGCTGAATGGCCTCTCTCTCTCTCTCTCTCTCTCTGTTTCTCTGTGTGAATGTACTGGTATGTGGAGGAGAGAGTGAGGGGGCCTTTGAGCTCTTAAGTGGTCACCCATCTCTGGAGGAGAGGGGGAAATGGAGCGCCTCTTCTGTCGAGCACAATTAGCACTAAAGAGGAGAGCCTCACTAATGAGACCATCCTCTCCTTCATATCTTAATTAAAGCACTTGTCCACTTGCACTCGTCCACTTGCGCATATGTCACCCCTCTCTTTCTCTTTGACTTTGTGTCAAATGACCCCCCTTTTCTTCTCTTCATGAAGAGCAAAGTCTGCTGAATACCAAAAAAATTGCCTGCGCGGGCCCTTGGTGTCATTACATCAAACGCACGCTAAAAAGGAACTTTGCCCGAGAACATAGAGGGAGAAGGAGACAAAGCCGGAGAGACTTTAGACGAGCTCAGGAAATGTAATAGAGTCCTTCATTTTGCCGAGTGTCTGGAACAAAACAATAGTGTGCTTCAGAGAATGGAGGATGGCTCATGTCAGAAAGAGAGGGGGTGATGAGGGCGGATGGAGGGAGTGTAAAAGAGTGGGTAGAATAGTTACCTGCACAGAAGCGAGAGAGAGAAAGAGAAAGAGGAGGATATGTCTGCCTGCCTGTATGGAAGAGTGAGACCAAGGCGAGAAAGTGAAAGAGCTGGCAGATAGACTGAGAGAGTGAGGAGCGTCCACTTGTAATCAGTGGTTGAGAGCCTACTGTGGTGTGCTGTGCTGTTGTGTTGTGTTGTGTTGTGTTGTGTTGTGTTGTGTTGTGTTGTGTTGTGTTGCGTGTTGTGTTGTGTTGCGTGGTGTGGTGTGGTGTGGTGTGGTGTGGTGTGGTGGGTGTGCTGTTGTGTTGTGTTGTGTTGTGTTGTGTTGTGTTGTGTTGTGTTGTGTTGTGTTGTGTTGTTGTGGTGTGGTGTGGGTGGTGTGGTGTGGTGTCGTGCAGTAGCTCGTGTGGACAGGTGGGTGAGGAGTGGGCTCATCGCTTACCTCTCGTGTCCATCCTTAACTGCCAAGCCCTCTAGGCTCTCTCTGACTTTCCCTAACCTGACATGCAGTTCACTTCAGCATGACCCGCCCCCACCCACACACACACAACAACACTATTCTCCAACACCCAGGTGATACCCAGCCTAGACAGCTATGCCCTCCTCTCTCTTTCTCTCTCTCTCTCTCTCTCTCTCTCTCTCTCTCTCCTGTCTCTCTTTCTCTTTCTATCTTTCTCTTTATCTCTCTATGTATGTCTGTGCAGTGGCCAGCCAAGAGGAAGTGGATAGCATTAGCGATTAGCAGTTACGCTAATGGTAATGATGATGTTATGTTGTCAGCGAACAGTTTTGTTTTGCTGTGGAAGAACCAAACAACATTAGCTGTGAGCTGCTGAGCATTAGCCACGATGAACACGATACCTCTGACACCGGGTGGCCCAATGGCGTGTGCTTAGATCGCAACTGAGGGGCAAATACTACACACAAAATGGCCCACCATCTCTGTCTCTCTCGCGCGCTATATGCTGGTGAATGATGATGGGCTAGTGTATTAGTATGCTGGGATGCGTGAGCGCAGGGTGTGTGTAAGTGGCGGCATGTGGCGTGTAATATTCTCCGAGCATTGGTGCTTGCTGTATGTAATGTTCCTGCTGGTGTAATTTGTCTGTGCAGATCAGAAGGGGCTAGCCAGCTGTGAATGCTGTGTTGTTTTGCACACACACACACACACACACACACACACACACACGCATACACACAGACATAATACACACACACACGCACCACACACACACACACACACACACACACACACACACAGACATAAACACACACACACACGCGCACACACACACACACACACAGACACACACACACACACACACACACACACACACACACACACACACACACATCTGCACGCAGACTTTCTCAGTAGATTAAGCATTTCTGTTAATGAGGCAGTGGAAGGCTCAATCACTGCGGGGCCATTTGAATGTCATGAGTGGATCATCTCAACTTCCCAACTCTCTCTCTCTCTCTATCTTTCTTTCTTTCCTTTTCTCTTTCTCTCTCACACACACACACACACAAACTCACACACTCTCTCTCTCTCACACACACACACAAATACATCCACAGATAGCTTCTGCTGTCTCCATTTTAAATACAGATCCATCTCCTGCTAGCCTTTGGGCTGGGAGAGAAATGAATAAATGATTATGTGTGAAAATTGTGTGTGTGTGTGTGTGTGTGTGTGTGTGTGTGTGTGTGTGTGTGTGTCGTGCGTGCATGCGTGTGTGTGTGTGTGTGCTTTTTTCTCAGGTATGCACACACCAAAGAGGCCATTCATAGTCCGCTCACACACCCACACACACTCACACACACACACATCCCACATTGCAGTCTCCTTTACTTTATCAGACTCCATATGGGTTTGTGTGACCTTATCATATGCTGCCTGCTGCCCAGTGTCTGGACTGAGCAGCTCATGGAGTTTAGTGACACCCTGAGAGACGCCAAGCCTGTGGTCCACCTGAGTGTGGAGAAGGCGTGTATCTGTATCAAATCCCCTGTCTTGGACATGAATGTTCTGCTTGGATGTGTGGAGGTGTGCGGAAACTATGGACATGATCTTCCTCTGCTTTCTCTCTCTCTCTCTCTCTCTCTCTCTCTCTCTCTCTCTCTCTCTCTCTCTCTCTCTCTCTCTCTCTCTCTCCCTGTCTGTCTGTCTCTCTTTCTGCACTCGTCTCCCTGGCATTGGAGGACTGGATAATTGCTTCGCTACACCAACCCCCACACACACACACACACACACACACACACACACACACACACACACACACACACACACACACACACACACACATGCACAGGCTCAGCTCAATGCCAGCAATATATCTGCCAAGGAGTGTGTGTGTTTTTGCATTGGCTTTAGGCTTTATGAGTTCTGCCTGTCTGCCTGAAATATCGTGAGAAGAATGCTGGTGGTAATGTGTGCGTGTGCGTGTGCGTGTGCGTGTGCGTGTGCGTGTGTGTGTGTGTGTGTGTGTGTGTGTGAAGAGCAATCTGTGCTCACTGAAGTACATCTGAGGCTCAAATGCATTGTTAAGGTTACACTTATCTCCACATACTATTTAATTTATCTCTCCATCACTAGCTCTTCATGCAGACTACGTGGAATCTAACACCACTGAAACGCTTTGAATGGCGAACAAAGAAGGCCATCAGTGGGATCTGGGCATTAAGCGCTATTGTGCTGCTTGTACAGATATTACATCTTTCACAGTGAGTAGGTGCAGTGTGTAGTGTAACTGTTTTGGCCAGTTACAGTTTGATTATAGGGAATAAACACTTTCATATGGTCCCGGATTTCCTGGCAGGCCATTGGCAGGGATGCGCAGCTGACAGCTGTCATTGTGAGAGCACAAATGACTCTGGGGGGGAGAAATCCCCTTCCTGTTATTTGAGCTCTTTTTGCTTTTGTGTTTGGCTTAACTGGCCTTAAACGGATATTGTGATCCTTATTAAGTTGTTCAAGAAATATGCTTCATCTCCCCCGGTGTGTGTCCGTGTGTCAAGCCATGCTTTCCAGGCAGGACGATTTTCCTGTGATCATTCATTTTCTGAGGAAATTCATGTCTCTGGTATTTCCGAGCGGGCTTGATGAGGTGTTGTCGGGTTTGAGGTCATCCAAAGAGGAACTCGGAGAATGTGTGTTATGTAAACATGGCAGATCGTGGCGAAACGTTTTGAGCAGGAGCATAGCAACGCTGGGGTGGGAGTGTTTGTGTGTGTGTGTGTGTCCGTGTGTGTGTGTGTGTGTGTGTGTGTGTGTGTGTGTGTGTGTGGGTCTGGTGGGGGGCTTGAATTACCCCGACTCGACCCATTTACAGGAAGAACAGAGGCCCCTGTGAGACAACTGCTTTTCCAACAGACAGGACACAAACCCAGGACAGCTATACTGTAAGCTTCTAATTTTTAGCCTCGAAAAGATTCCCTCAAGTCTGGTACCATGGCCCATATCTGCTGCTACTGTACACGAAACAGCCATCTTCCAAATAGAACACATACAGAGAAAGGAATCACAGTTGGTCAGTATCTTTCAGAGCGGACCAACACTCAACAATTACAAGAATCATGAGTTCAAACCTCCATCCCAGAGAATCATTGGTCTTCAGGGATAAAATTGTTTCTACATTCCACTTCCCTCTAGAGCTAAGAAACCTCTTGAACGCCCCAGCGGAAGTCTTAAATGCTGTAGGCTATGGGAAGCCTGCCGTGTTATGAACACAGAGAAAGCTTGTCCGCGTCCCAGAGAGGGAGTCTGGTCTCTTGGGGACATTCGCTTTAAGGGCGCGCACGTGGCCTGTTATCGCTTGTCTCTCTTGTTTAGCGCAGATTGGACATTACAGTTATTAGGAATCAAAATGTGATCCGTGGGATTTCGCGGCTCAGAAGAGATGGATAAAAAATAAACCTGTGGCTCCATTTGAGATGTGAAATGTCCTTCATTAAAGTAATGCCTCCAATCAAAGATAGAGATGGACTTAACAAGTACCTGAGAGACTCAGTCCTGATGATCTGTATGCTGAATACTAAATACGCGAGCAATAATCCTAACATCTTTGTGCATTTCTCTAACTGATCATTCCAAATCAGCTTGTCTTGTTCATCGAGCACTGCTTATGAAATTTGCTCCGGTTTTTCCACTTCTGTGGGCAGCCTATGGAGGTTCCGGAAGTCCTCAATGTTGTTCATAGAACTAAGCCTGTGATGCTCGATACACACATGCATTCATATGTAAATACTGTACATTCTGGTATCTTACAGGAAGGGGAAGCAGAGTCTAACAAGGGTTGCAAGCAGAACATCAATAAAGAGAAACCTGCATGCAAAGCAAAGTCTATCCATGTCTGCTCCATCCAGAATGGCTGACGTAAATAACATGTACTCAATACGTGAAGTGCTGCCAAGCAGCGTCCTTCCCTCCCCTCCCAAAAGGCCTTTCTTTCAGTTCGCATAACAAATCAATAAGAGGTGTACTCACTCCTCTGATGGTGAAGTCTTTCAGACCTTCGTTTGAAGGGAAATACGGTAAATAAGACATAATACGCTAAAAGCCCTGCCGGGGCTATGTGTGTTAACAGTTCTGGGCATGTACTGGCCTATTTCCTTCGGCACAATAAACGTCTGTATGTTTGGCGTGCGCTCATCCACCGTTTACTTGAGCGTGCTGTGTAAAGAGGGGGGGAGACATTTTTGAAAACGCAGGGGTGGGTGGTAGGTCCTCTCTGAGGTGGAGTTGAGACGCATCAGCAAGATGTCTGAAGGAGAAACAGATGGAAAGAAAACAGCCAGAGACCAGCCACGCTGCTCCTCTCTTGTGCCTCCTCACTCGTTCTCCATCTCTCATTCACTCTCTCTCTCTCTCTCTCTCTCTCTCTCTCTCTCTCATTCTCTGTTCTCTCTCTCCGTCGTGCTTTTATCTGTGTTCAAAATAACTGGGTTGTCTCCCAAGTTCCTCACGTCTCACGTAGCCTCTTTTGTAGTGAATCAATTACTTTTTACCTTTTGAAAGCAAAAAAACCCCCACACAAACGCACACCAAATGCAAAAGATGTCCTCGCCATTTGAAAGCCTCTCTGCTAGTAATACATTTAAAAGTGTCCAGCTAGCGTGACGAAGGCTTCATCTTCAGCTCCAGCTTGTCTTGTAAGCTGAAGATGGGTCTGAGAAAGCAGAGATTTCTAAGGGATATATTTATACACGTCCCGAATCGGCCCCTCGCCACTCAGGCCCTCTGTCTGAAGTGACCCCGAACTCACTCCGTCTTTTTTCATTATCCCACTCCGACTCTCCCCCTCTGTGTGAGGATGTGATTCATTCCACGGTGTTGTTTCGAAGTCTGGACTCAAGTTCACAGCGAGCTATCTCTCATTCATACCTTACAAAGACTCATTCCTACCTCCATAAGCATTCATGCATTTAGTCATACATAGACATTCATTTAACCATTCATAAATCTCCATGCATTCAGATATAAATATGCATTCATACATAACCATACATACATTCAGTCACAGATAAATTCATGTTCATACATACATTGCTGTTCATCAATGAGCTTGATTGAGAGAGGAACAAATGAGTTCTTATACCTGCTATATTTGCACAGAGGGTCCTGTACCTCTTTCCTGAGTTCAATAGCACAATATGTTCTGAGGGTGGTGAAACTAAGGTGTTAGTGACTGCTGTAGGCTTTGGTGAGAGTGTGTGTGTGTGTGTGTGTGTGTGTGTGTGTGTGTGTGTGTGTGTGTGTGTCTGTCTGTGGGAAACACAGCTAATAAAGGGAGTTGCTTATGCCCCTCTGTCACCAATGTTACGTCTATCATCTCATCTCTGTCATCTCTTCTGGTCTTTGCCTCAGTAATTAATTATATGATGTCTTTATATAATTTTTAGATGCCACATGTTTTCTGACGAGAAAATTAATGGGAAAAGTAGTGAGTTAATTAACCTTGTCAGGTGTAGTAGCTAGTTCAGAGTGACGTTGTTTTATATAGAGTCTGAAAACAAAGGACAACTACGGTAGATGTCAGCTTGTACCAGCACTGAAAAAACAGTTCAGTGTCTATTTCTGCTGCTGTCTCTTTTTTTTTTCTTAATTTGAAAAAAAAACACTGCTGCAAAAGAGAAGGCAAGTGGCTGGAGTCATGTAATGACACATGAGCGCTGCTAGCTAAGCTTGAGAGCTTGAGAGTACAGGTCATCTGTCCTGTCTGGACCCAGAGAATTTTGGGATAGCCCATCTCCCAGTCACACACACACACACACACACACACACACACACACTCTCTCTCTTTCTTTCTCTCTCCCCCTCTGTCTCTCCCAAACACACACACTCACACACATACACACACAGACAGACAGGCACACACACACACACACACACACACACACACATACACACTTCATTTGAAATAATTATCCTCGTGAGTGAGGAGCAGCTCATCCGTGGGGGTCTCTTCCTCTCGTGGCTTCAAAGGAAATAATGAGGCTGAGAGTGTGGGGAAACGGATGCGTTTAATATCCAGCCTCATTGTCCTGTAGTGGAAATCAAACACAAGTGCGCCGCACTGTCTATTATCGGTTATAGGCACCCTCACCCTCGCATTGTGGCCGGGCCTTTGATGATGTGCAGAGTCCTGATTTGACTCATTAGGTTCACCGTAATTGCCCCAAACCCGCTTAAGCGCTCGCTTGCTCGTTCGCTCGTCAGGAAGGAAGGAAAGGAGGGATTCAGAGACGGAGAGAAAGTGTGTGTTGGAGATAGGTAGCTAGCGGTTGTAATGTTAACATTCTTGGGTTGTTTTTTCCACTAAATTTTGTTTTTGTTGCTTTTTTTTTTCAACTTATTTGGGCCTTGCTGTTTTTCTATTGTTTTTGTTTTTCATGTTTAGGTAAACAGATTTCTTGCAATGTAATCCCCCAAACTCCACAACTTCTAACTTTTTTACTTTCGTTATGCATTGTGGTGACTTATACTTTCTCAGTCTGAGATCTTAGTTGAAGTGGAGAGGAGCCACCACACCACAATCTGAAGTCTCTCCTGAACACCAAACAGCTTTGCTCCACTCCTCCACCCCACCCCTACCAGTCTTCCCCCAAAATTGCTTTTGAGTTTCATGGCTTCAATTGAGGCGCCTAGCCCTCGCCCCATCCTAGCCATCATATCCATCAACTTCCCCTAAATGAGGACTCCCACGCAGGTTTCATAGGAACTGGCCACGACAAAACACCCGGAGAGATCGGATAGAATTGAAGAGAGTGAGAGCCCTGACCCAACTCGAGTGCAATGCTGATCAGGAAGCCTGGACAGGGACAGTCTGAAAAGGCGGGGCAGGAGAGACATATTTGAGAAGAGAGAGAGAGAGAGAGAGAGAGAGAGAGAGAGGAGAGAGACGTATGTGAGAAGAGAGAGAGACATATGTGAGAAGAGAGAGAGAGAGAGAGAGAGAGAGAGAGAGAGAGACGTATGTGAGAAGAGAGAGAGACATATGAGAAGAGAGAGAGAGAGAGAGAGAGAGAGGAGAGAGACGTATGTGAGAAGAGAGAGAGAGAGAGAGAGAGAGAGAGGAGAGAGATGTATGTGAGAATAGAGTGAGACATATGTGAGAAGAGAGAGAGAGAGAGGAGAGAGACATATGTGAGAAGATAGAGAGACAGAGAGAGAGAGAGAGAGAGAGAGAGAGAGAGAGAGAGAGAGAGAGAGGAAGGCCACTGCCGCCGACAGCACCAAAGGGAACCTGCCTCCGAGTCGGTTCTGATGTGAACCAGGAACCTTGGCGAAGCGAAAATAAGAGATCTGTAATTAGCTTGGCAAGGAGGCACACACACTGTAGATTAAAACAAACAAGCACACAGCGAAATGGCAACACATTTCAGGAACTGAGCATTTGCCCCACGGAGGGGCTGGTGTTTGGTCTTTGTTTCGTTTCATTTTTCAGTGTTCCCGTCCCAAAAATAAAATTTGAAATGGAAATAGAAAAGGTAGTGCTAATCAAAGTGTCTTTTTTGCCCCCCCCCCCCCCTCCCCAGACCGCTTTGAACTGTGCGTGAGGTAAACCCAGTGGTTGTTTTTTGCTGCCATCACGCTGCCTTTTCCCTGCTAGTGCTGCATCTAGACTAGTTCATCTGTTTTCATTACGCATCGAGCTCTTCCAGCACTCACCTCAGCAAAATGACTGTCTCGTTTTCCCCCTCCCCTCTACTCCAGAAGCCAGTAACAGCAATTTGTCCTGGCCTGAAGCTTAAGACAAACTCCGATAGCGAGTCTTTGGTAAAAAAAAAATTGGTGTTGTGCTGCTGGTGGCACCAATTATTTTCTCATATTTTCCTGAAGTCAAAATTACTAATAATTATGTTTGAGCATGCAGTACATTCTTATGTTAGTAGGCGGTAAATTGATAATGAAAAATAGAATCATAGAATGTGCAGGTTAATTGCCAGTATATTTTTAGCCGATCCATACATACTTATTTCTCTTAATTGCTCGTAATTGTCAAGTCAAGTCAATTTTATTTATATAGCGCATTTCATACACAGATGTCATTTAATGTGCTTTACATTAACAAAAGCAAACAGGAATAGCTGATAAAAGCATAGAAGGGCAATAGTCAAAGAATAGTTTAAAAAGTAAAGAATAATAATAAAATGATAATAGTGAGTGGCATCAGCATTAAACATGTGCTATTGAGCACTGTTGGTAAGACCGTGAATTTAACTGCATTGTAAGCTTTGTGTAGTGAAAGTTTTATTAAGATGTATCACTTTTTCATGGTTATTCTCTGTTTCTCTCCTCCCAGTGCACACACACACACACACACTCTCTCTCACACACACACACACACACACACACTAAAAGAGAGAGAGATAGAGAGAGTGGCATGACTCTCTTCCTTTTCTCTCTCCCTCACTTTAAGATGTATCACTTTTGCATGGTTATTCACTGTCTCTCTCTTTCTCCCAATGCGCACACACACACACACACACACACACACAGAGAGAGAAAAAGACAGAAAGAAAGAGAGAGAAAAATCCTCATATTCATGGTCATGGTTTCATTTAAGACTGTAATAATTTTGTAAACAAATGCACTCAACCTTTACACCTCTCTTTCTTTCTACAGAGGAGCGACCGGACTGCTCAAAGGCGCGTTGCGAGGTCCAGTTCTCGCCGCGCTGCCCCGAGGACTCGGTGCTGATCGAGGGCTACGCGCCACCGGGCGAGTGCTGCCCGCTGCCCAGCCGCTGCGTGTGCAGCCCCGCCGGCTGCCTGCGCAAGGTCTGCCAGCCCGGCTACCTCAACATCCTGGTGTCCAAGGGCTCGGGCAAGCCGGGCGAGTGCTGTGACCTGTACGAGTGCAAGCCAGGTATGGCACACTGACAGCCTTCATGAGCTTGTTTGCTCGTGATAATTTGCACATTCAATCATGCATGCCACAGTTTGGTGCAGTCAGTGCATGGATAGAATAAGGTAAACTTGATGCATGTACAGTTATATGCATGTAAAAAGCATACGTTCTTTGAACATGCAGACTGACGTACAGAAAATGTAGAAATTTGTAGAAGCAGGTAAAAGCAGATGATAGCAGCGTGGTTAGAGACTGCAGAGAAAATGGGGCAATCTACAGCCATTTACATACAGTACCAGGTCTTTAGCAGGTCCCCAGTGAAAGACTTTTAACAGGCTCCCTCAGAGAGTCCTGAAAGATAAGATGGAATTGAAGGAAATAGAGATGTAAAAGGATCAAATCAGAAATGTGCCTGGGAAGGTTGGTTGGAAAAGGAACAAAGTGCAATTTTCTTCTCTGAATGAAGCGCAGATTGTAGAGGGTTTTTCTGCTGCTCAGAATGTCAAAGCACTCTCCACAGGTTGTGTGTGTTTAATGTGTGTGTGTGTGTGTGTGATTGTGTGTGTGTGTGTGTGTTATATAGTGTTCAGCGTGGACTGCACGACAGTGGAGTGTCCCCCCATACAGCCGGTGCAGTGTCCACCCGACAGCTACGAGACGCAGGTGCGACTGACCGCGGATGGCTGCTGCACGCTACCCACAAGGTATTCCTCCGATTTCGTACATTCTTTCTTTCTTTCTCTGTCTGTCTCTCTCTCTCTCTTTCTTTCTCTTTATCTCTCTATCTGTCCATCTCCCTTTGTCCTCCTCCTCCTTCACACCTATAATATGGCAGTTTAGTCAGAGGCCATTCTTTTAGCTCTATTAAAGTTATTGAAAATCAGTTCATGTTCAAAATCAGTCTGGATTGGTCTGTTCACCCCCCCACACACAAACACTTCCCTGAACCCTGAACACTTTTATTTTCTCACATCCGCTAGCACTGCTATGCAAGGCTCCTCACAATCTGCTGTTAAGGCATGTTCCACTCCCTGTACTGCCTAACAGCTTATGAGTGCATACTGCCACTGAAGTGAGCTGTCAGGCGGTAATAGCTCACTTCCAGAGACAGGATATTTGCCCATTTAACTTGTGCTGGACTGTGTGGATATGTCAGTGTGTCTT
>NC_063207.1:14750733-14760733 GCF_017589495.1 Alosa alosa | reverse complement strand
TCTTTGAGAGAAGGGACATTTTTCGCTAGGGCGTCTTAAGTAGCTAGGTACGCTGTGCTTTTTTCCCCCCAAAATATTCTCGGGTTTCATATTTGTTTTGCTCTTAGAAGCCTTTTCGTGGCTTTCGGAGGCCCTTTCTTATATTTTGGAAAGCACATTGAATGGCTTGGTGTTTTGTCACGCCAGGGTTTTGCAGGCAGCCGTCTAAGCCTTGAGTAGGGAACAAAACAGAGCAAAGAAAATGTCTACACAGCGAGCAAGCATGGGGGAAATAATGTTGCAGCATTCTGGAACAAGTTCCACGTCTTTTCCAAGACTTTTTTTTCTTTCCATTTCAAAACAATAGAGCGACTTCCTGGTTAATCCTCGGCAATGGATGCTGTTCAGAGAGGCAGTCGGTGAGTGTGATCTCTGCCTGAGAATTGGCTTCCAGAGATCACAGAGCTTCAGTAGCCCAAAGGGAGAGATGCAAGTAGACACACATACTGTACAGTCACACTCCCTCACACTGACACACACAGACATCTACAAAGCCTGGACAGAAAACACCAGACAGGTAGCTTGCACCAACGAATGACAATACAGTTTCCTGAGATCTGGAAACTCAGAGAGTGAGATAGCAGAGTGAAACTGACTTCAGAGAGCCATGCCTAGAGTGACACCTCTGAGTGAAACACCTCAATTTATTTCATGAAGTGAAATCATGTTCAGATATTATTTCTGATACCAGGCAAAACTGACAGGTCATTAGCACTAGCCTAGCAGGAAATCCTGTCAATTTAGTTAGGGGTTTAGACACTCAGCAATAAGATTTCATCTCAGTTCAAGTTTAATTTACATATGTTGTCAACATTGCGCTAGAATTTAGAATCACGAAGGGGACCTGACAATAAAAACACAGCCACATGCTGAAAAGGAGACACTTTTTGTATCAAGTTTTAATAGGATTAATTAGTATTAGTTTTGTAGCATTAATTAGCTCGCCGAGCTGCATCTTGCTTCAGAGGAGCGCTGTGGAGACATTTCAAACACGACAGACACCCAAACCACACACTGCAATCACCACATCCTTTCAACAGGCAAATAGGCCAAAACAAAACCAAACAAAAATGGATTCAAAAACCCCCCCTCCTCCCCCCTTGTCTGAAGTTGAGCGATTCATGCAAAGGCTAAGACAAAGGCTGACGTTTATGGAGACTGATGGTTGGGAAAATTGGATTACGAAATGAAGTTACAATGCACATACTGTTTGCAAACGCCCCGGCACCCTGCTTGGCCGGACACTTCAGTGGGTGAAGAATGGCCTGTTTGCAGCTGCTTTAACCCTTAAAGGTGTAGGTTTTTGAACGTTCTAAGTTCCGCAACAATTGAAGGTTCTAAAATTCTATGTTGAATTCAATGAACCCAGATATTCTTTAGAATGTTAATTTCCCAACATTCCCGTCACACCGGTGTTAACTGGCCCTGGCGGAGTCCGCACCCTTCCCCACCCTTCTCCACCCAGGCCCGGGCCGATTGGTCATGTTTGTTAATGGTGATGTCAGGGCCACGGGCTAAAATAGCCGACTCGGGAATTAAACATGTGTGGGATGGAACAGGAAGGAAGGAGCTCTTTTGTGACTGGAGAGAAAGAGAAAGAAGAAGAAGAAGGAGAAGAAGAGAAGGAGGAGGGAGGAGGAGTGGAGGATGCTTCGTGATGATTTGGATTGACGTCAGTGAGCAACAGATGTGCTTTTTCAAGGGGTCAGGCGGATGGGGGTGAAGGGAAAGGAGGAACAGAAGGAATAGAAGGAGAAGATAAAAAAATAGAAGAAAAGAAAACAAGAGAAAAACAATTTTTAAAGAACAAAGAAAAACAATTTTCAGGCTGTCCACCCCAAAGACAGGCAGCCTGTCATTGTCCTTGATGCCATTTAGAGCGAACAGCACAGGACCTTGGGAGTTTTGTGTGTGTTCTGTTCAACGTGTATGTGTGTGTGTGTGTGTGTGTGTGTGTGTGTGTGTGTGTGTGTGTTGTGTGTGTGTGTGTGTGTGTGTTTGTATTTGTTTGTGTGTGTGTGTGTGTGTGTGAGTGTGTGTGTGTGTGTGTGTGTGTGTGTGTGTGTGTGAGGATGTCTGTGGATAACTGCCTCATTTATAAAGGAAAGTCACTGGAGAGTGGAGCCCCTGCATGTAACATGTGCGGAGGCTCCAGAGCGGAGGCGGTCTCCGTCATCGCTCATGCCCAGCGGTAATGAGTCAGGGCCCGGGCTGCAGGCCCAGGAGCCCCAGCGCAGCCCAGCCCAGTCCACTCTCAGGCCCCCACGGGCACCGCTGGCTCCGCTGTAGGACGCCGCTAATTAACAAACGACCACCCGGGATCTAGCGGGAGAGAGGGGGATGTGCAGAGGGAGAGAGAGAGAGAGAGAGGGATGGATGGATGGAAGGAGAGGGAGAGAGGAAGCACTCTCGTGATGATGAGCTGTCTTGCGAAGCGGCAGCCGGCCACCGACATGGTGCAAAGAGACAGCAGACTGTGTGTGTGTGTGTGTGTGTGTGTGTGTGTGTGTGTGTGTGTGTGTGTGTGTGTGTGTGTGTGTGTGTGAGTGTGTTTGTGTGTGTGTGTGTGTGTGTGTATGCGCTTGGGGCATTAAATTAGTACTGCTCTTTTTGTTCGATGTCTCTTTTTGTCAGTTGGAATAAATTAATCTTTGTTAATGACTTCTGGAGACAAGCTGCTTTTGTCAGAATTGGAATTGTGCTTGACCTCCCTTGAATTGAATTGAATTGATTTGAGTTGAGTGCAATTGGATTGAATTGAATTGGATTGGGTTGAATTCAATTGAACTGAGCATTTGGCATTAGGAATGTTTAATTATATTGCACATTTCATACACATAGGCAATTAATTGTGCTTTATGGAGACATCAGAGATGAGAGATAGAGAAGAGAGTAAGAAAAATAGAATAGGGGAATGACAACAGATAATAGAGATGAGAAAAGCAAGGGCTTAAAGGGTTGAGTGGCAAATGACCGGATGGAAAAGAAAGCAGGAAGAGAGGAAGAGGCAGTCGGATAGTAGTAGTTGAGGATTGAAGAGAGGGATGGGGAATGAGAGATAGGGGAGTAAAGATATCAGGGAGGGGGGACTTGGAAACAGAAAGATTAGGAGGCAATGGAGCGAAACAAGGGATATCAAGAGGTAGAGGAAGAAAATGAAAGAAATCATGGAGAGATTGAGAGAGAGTGAGAGAGAGAGAGAAAGGGAGAGAGAGAGAGAGAGTGGAGATTGGGGGCAGGAAAGTAAGTACAAATCAGGGAAAGGTGGCCAAGATGTGGCTCTCCTCTCTTCTTCTCTCCTTTCCTCTCAGTATTCTCATCCCTCTCTCTCCCCCTTCCTCCAAATTCATTCTATTTCCCTCCTTTAATAAGGAGCCCGAGCCCAAGTCAAACAGTTTGACAGCTGGCACAAATCCGTGCTTTATATGCTGTGATTCATTCCACGTTTGACCAGTCTGTCAGCTCCGTTTGTCCAGGGAAAATGTAAGGCTACTGCACCGGGAAATGGGACGTGGTGTGATTCCGCACATGGATTCATCTTGATTATTAGCGAATTAGGAGACCTGGCCTTCCAGCTTGTGCCTGGCCTTTCTCCTGAGATGGATGAGCGTTAATCACCTCAGTGCGCGTCTTAAGGCCACTGCCGACGTTAAGGCCGTCTGGGATCGATAGGTTGTCTGAGAAGCGTCTGAAGCTGTCCAAATCTTCCGGTTGTTTCTCTGGTGTCACTGTATGGTTTCTATATGATTGTCGATGGCATTTCTTTGAACCGATGTGTGTGGGTTACACTGTGTGATGACCTGGGGATGGAGGGAGTCCAGTTTGATCAACTAAATGTCATACCATCCGCCTTACTGACATGTATGAGAATAATTTCCTTTTTATAAGTAGTCTACATATCCCTACATGAACTTACACTTATCCAACATGTGCCCAGAATTGGTGCAACATGTATTTATTCTGTTGGAACATGATGGATACATGTAGGCTTGTGTTGGAACATGAATACATAGGAACACTGTACAATGTTGAAACTTCATTAAATGAACATTCATTAGCCTATTTGTGTTGTTATTAGTGATAAGCTATTGCTATTGTTTTGGTTATTTGATTTGGCTATTCACCTTATTCCATGCACAAACATGGGGGGCGCCATCTTTTTCTGTTTTGTGCTCGAACTTCCCACTGAGCAGTATATCCATTGCGATACATTAAGATAGCAGAGTTCTATCAAGATGACTGGCATCATATGTTATGGGTCCTCCTAAAGTTAGGAACGTTTATTTAGGATTTTGGTGTCTTAAGACATTTCTGTAATACACCTTTCCTATCTGAAATTAGGAGAACACTGACTTAGGAGGGCTGTTCTGTAATGACTTTCTAAACATAGTTACCATGGTAACCAAACGAATCAGATAGGATTTTCGGGTTAGGAAGTTTTTGTAATATGCCTGCAGTAAGTGTTTTGGTTTTAACATTTTAGACAGTAAATAATCAGATAATGCATTGGGTTTTGGGTAGAAATAAAGAAAGTACAGTTACACTTTACTTGATAGTGTCGACGTAAGTTTATGACAAACGTTTATGACATAACGCTTCTGTTATTAAGTGACATTCGTTTTTTTTCATAACAAATTAAGGTTAGGATTAGGATTAGGGTTAGGAGGTTAGGATTAGGGTCACTCTTATGTCGATACTGTCAAGTAAAGTGTTACCGAAACTACTTTATATATATATATATCGAACCCCGACCAGTAGGCATGGCTGAAGTGCCCTTGAGCAAGGCATCCAACCCCTCACTGCTCCCCGAGCGTCGCTGTTGTTGCAGGCAGCTCACTGCACCGGGATTAGTGTGTGCTTCACCTCACTGTGTGCTCACTGTGTGCTGAGTGTGTTTCACTAATTCATGGATTGGGATAAATGCAGAGACCAAATTTCCCTCACGGGATCAAAAGAGTTTAATACTTATATTATGATAATTATGTATTGACATACTGTGCTGAGAATGCCCAATCCGTCTCTAAAATATATGTCCATACATTATGGGAGGCCACCACTGCATCATCTACCCACTCCATAGAGGTGAATAGCCTTGGGTGGCGAAGTACAATATTGGCATCTGACCTCATTTCTGATGTCATTTCTCGTCTCCTCCCAAGTTAACCTCTCCATCCTCTTCTGCCGTGTTATCCCAATGAAGCTAATTGGCAGGAACTAGCCGACAGGGAAATTGAACACAAAGCCGAAGAAAGTACATTTCTAAAATGGGCGAACCAGAATAAGGTGAATAGGCTATGATTAAAGTTCCTAAAAGTTCCTATGGTTCACAACAACTCGCAATATGCTATCGACACTAGTTAACCACAATTTGTAGCCCTATGTTGGTCATGTTAAGCATTGCTAAGTGGTGTGAAACTAAAATTTAAGATAGTGTAACCTGCATTGTGTTGAACCGCGCGGTTCAGCCCTGCAGATACCCGGACTTGAACCCACAAACAGCAGCACCTCAGATCGGAAGTCGAGCATGCTGACAATCAAGCTAAAAGCCCAGGCTGCTTAGCTTTCATGTCAGCACTACTCTTAAGACGTCGGGGAGTGAGGTTTACTAACATTCCACATACACTCGCCCCCCTAAACCTCACCCCCAATCCGGGTCACGGCACCAATGTAACCTGGGTTGTGTTGAACCTGCGCGGTTCAGCCCTACACACGCCCGGACTTAAACCCGCAGACAGTAGCACCTCAGATCGGAAGTCGAGCATGCTGACAATCAAGCTAAAAGCCCAGGCTGCTAGCTTTCATGCTACTCTTAAAGCGTCGGGGAGTGAGGTTTACTAACGTTCCACAATCAGATAGCTGGCATCCGTTACACTTGTAGAAAATTCGGTTTAAAGACAAACACACAGACAAAATGCACCAAAAACAAAACCTCTGGAGAGGTAGACTACAAATTTGTCATTGCATGACAATGTTATGCTTGAATTGAAGCTTTATTGCTTTATTGATTGAGGATCAATAAAGTATCTATCTATCTATCTATCTATCTATCTATCTATCTATCTATCTATCAATGAACAAAGTAGATAGGTCAATAAGGCGTTTGACATGACGTTTGATGGATCCACCATTAGTAGGAAGGGAGGTTTTTGGCATCATTCCCGCACTATACTGTTGATGCCACCTTTGAAAATCATGCCGAAAACATGTCACAACATGAAACAACATGAGGGATGATCCAGAATGGGATCTGTGGCAGCCCAGGAGAGAAGAGAGGGGAAAAAAAACCTCTCACGACATGATTGTGTGAAACATTTAGCATTCAGTACAGCTGTCAGTTGGTGATCTCTTCTTGTGGTGGTGCCAGCTTCTCTGTCATATGCACAGGGTCTGAGTATCTCCAATTAGCCGCAGGAAACATGTGTGGAGCCTAAGACGAGAGACTAGAGGACTCTTTGATTAGGGGAGGAAATTGTGACCACGTCCCTTGTTGGCACCGCCTTTGGTCGCCGTGGCGTCGGCAGTGCGGTCTCCCTCGCATTGCTGTGTAATTCGCTGAACCACGGCTAATTGACAGAATTAGCAGTTGGAATTAAAGACCTGGCTTTAGCGCTGCCCGTCTAGACCCCCGGGGTAATTGTCTGCAAAAAGGAAGACAATGCTCTGAAGGCATGTCTTCTTATTTTCTCACTCTTTTTTCCTCTTCCCTGATGGATTCTGTCTTTTCAATTCACCGGATCGAAGGCCGTTGTGTCTTCTAGACTGCGGCTTTTCAGCTGGTACAAGCGTGAGCCGTTCCAAGGTCGATGCGTGGCCTCGCTGAGGATTTTAAGGTTCTGTTCTAAAATTGCCATACATCAACAGAATCTCTGGAGGTGTCATTCGTTTGTCTCTGTTTATCCTACTTAGAGATCTTCACATGCTAGAAAAAACATTATTTCACTTTTCTTGGGGACTGACTGATTGTGGTAATTTTTCCAATCACTCCTTCAAAGTCCAATCTTGGGACCACACAGGGAACACTCTGCCGGCTGACACATAACTGTAGGCATCCAAACCCATCAAAAGGTGCTTTTTTTCCCCCTTTACACCTTGAGTTTCCATGGTGACCGGAAAGGATCAGTTTGTATAGATATGTCTCCTGCTAGAAGGCCTCGTATGAATCAGCTGTGCCAAAAACAGTTCATAAGCTTTCACAGATCATTCCATGTATTTAAGTATCTGTCTGTCTGTCTGTCTGTCTGTCTTTCTGTCTTTCTGTCTCTCTCTCTCTGTCTCTGTGTGTGTGTGTGTGTGTGTGAGAGAGAGAGAGAGAGAGAGAGAGAACGAGAGAGTGTATGTCTGTCTATCTTTTATGAGTAGCCTAATGCACATGACTTTCCAAACAGTAAATAACAGCCACTGGGCAAATAATTACTGACCAAATGGAGTGAGACAGGAAGTCCTTAATGAGTGAATTGTGCCTTACTTCCTAAGGTTAGCATAGTGCTGTTATGGTCAGTTGGATGCTACTGCAGTGATATGATGCATGCAGTGCACTTATGGTCAATGAAATATGATTCAATGCTGTAATACCATTATAATAACCATGTTGTTGTCTTGAGATTGGTATTCACACAATAGATCACTCGATAATAAGCCAGCCATCACACAATGTGTTCCCCATGTGAGCTGGATTCAGCACACGGTTTTCTCCCTAATAAATGGGAGTTTTGCCCTTCAATTGGCAATGTGCTGTATGTATGAACTGTATGTAAAGACTTGCAACTTGCTAACCTCCCCATTTCCTTCACTTCGCTCTCTCCAGAGACCAAGCCGGCGTGCACCTTTAACGGGATAGAGTACCAGGATGGGGACATGTTCCGCATGGACGCCTGCCGCTTCTGCCGCTGCCAGGGGGGCGTGTCCGTCTGCTTCACTGCCCAGTGTGGCATCCTCCACTGCGAGCGCTACTACGTCCCCGAGGGCGAATGCTGCCCCGTGTGTGAAGGTACACACACACACACACACACACACACACACACACACACACACACACACACACACACACACACACACATATGTCTACACTCCCAGATACCATACCAGATACTGCTATCCATGTGTGAGCACACAATCAAACCTAGATTAGGTTGTTTGTGGTGACTCCTCAGACAGATACACACAAACAGAAAGGTAATGGTATATAGCTTGTGCAGTCTTCTTAACTGAAGGACAAGCAGGTAATATCTATGTCAGCCTTTAAAAGAGACATATGTTCGTCCGTGACCCCCACAAGGTGTTGAACAGCCAACCACTTATCCATCTCTAAATACATTACGCCGATGTATTAAATTCCCCAGCTCACAAGATGAAGGACAGCACAACGGGGAAAAAACTTTGTCTCACAATCTGCCTTATATACAGCGGTGCAAGGCGATGTATTGCACACAGCGACTAAATACTACTCAGCTTCTTATCGACCAGAAAGCACTTTACAGTTGGGCTCAGAGTGGCAGTGTCATCGCTGCAGACTGTGTAACAGCAGCCCATGCATATGTTTTCAGAAATCAACAGTGTTGGGCAAGTTACTTCAAAAGTGTAATGCATTATTTATTACTTGTTACTGTCATCTCAAAGTAATTTGTTACATTACAATATTACTGTCTTTGAATTGTAAGGCATTACACTACGTTTACATTACTTTCACCAAAATAACAGAAAATATGGATTTGGTGTTCTCAATAGATCTTCATGTGTTCAATGCAGCTCATTACACAGCAGGAGGTGATGTGGTATGGCATAATGACTGAGCTAGGTTTAAGGCTAACAAAAGAACAATATAATGGTTGCAGTTATGGCTCATGGGACGATGTAGGCCCCAAAGGCCAAAGGTCACTCACAACTTAATATAGTAAAATATAGCCATAGTGAAATTGTATGTTGACTTTAAATGGTTCTCATCATTCCTGGTTGCCTTTCCTTCCACTTACAGTGGTGTAGACTTAATGCAAATAGTTTAAGAATAATGGCTACGATCTTTGTCTGTAAAAGCAACATTTTAGTTATTCTCACTGCTTGAAATGAGAAGTATAGCCTAACCATGTTAGATCTGTTGCATGAATGGCAGAGATAACTCAAATTCCCTTTCTACAGTCATCTAAACAAGGCAATCAAATTCCAGGACCAGCATAGATGACTTTTTTAATTCTTGGATAATCTTCTCTGGTGCCAATTGAGCATTTCTCAATTTTGGATTAAAAAGCAAAGTAACTTCAGTTACTGAGAATTGTACCTAGTAAAATATTACTGAAATTGTATTGGTAATGCCTTACATTACTGTATTACAGCAAAAAGCAATGCATTACTGTAATTACATTACTTTTTTAATGCATTACTCCCAACACTGGAAATCAATGACAACATATCGACTTGAGGTGGAATAAGCAACCGAAGTCTTGCATTGTAAAGACCAAAGGAGTCAAACTTGACTTTGAGTCTTTGTCCAAGTCCCAAAACTTGTCCTTGTTTTGTCTGTGTGTGCTTTTCAGCCTTGTACAGTATGCCTGAAAGGAGTGAATAGTCTGCCATGAGAGATAGAGAGAGAGAGAGAGAGAGAGAGAGAAAAAGAGAGAAAACTCAAGACATAAAGTAGTTTCTTGTCATTAATAGAATGTGTGTGCCATGATGTTCTTTATGGCGCAAACAGACAGCAGTCACCTTCATGGTATTTCTGAAGGGGTGGTGAGAGAGGTGGGTAGAGGAGGGCAGACTCCATCTTAAATGATTCCTTCAGTCAGTGGTTTCCTGCACCGCTCTGACACATCCATGATGTAGCCGTTTTCTGTAATCAGAGCAATCCATCAGGCTGCCAGTCAGCCTCACACACAGCAGTAGCCAGTACACACACACACACACACACACACACACACACACACACACACACACACACACACACACACACACATGCACAGTGGGCACATAG
>NC_063207.1:14715733-14740733 GCF_017589495.1 Alosa alosa | reverse complement strand
TCCTCCGCCCTCGCACATTTATCTCCATCCTGGAGCAGCAGCCGTAATATCGTTTAATATCAGGAGCTGACAGGTATCAAGAAGTCACTCGTCAGACAGCTGTCTTAACCCTGAGACGTGGGCTGCTGTGTGTGTGTGTGTGTGTGTGTGTGTGTGTGTGTGTGTGTGTGTGTGTGTGTGTGTGTGTGTGTGTGTCTGTGGGCGTCAGAGTTGAGAGAGTGTATGTGCGTGCACGTGTGAGTCTGTGTTTGCGTCACTTTGCGTGTAGAAGATGGTTAAAAGCATGATGTATGGCGCCGGCTGATATTAAAGCAGCCACAATCTTTTAAATGGATTCCAACAAATAAATTGTAGCCAGGAGGAAGGACGTGCCAGAATGAGGTGTCAGAACGTCTGTACACTGTGTCTGGAGATATAATTTGTGTGTGTGTGTGTGTGTGTGTGTGTGTGTGGGTGTGTTTATGAAGGTAAATGCGATGAGTTGTAGTGTGTCTCTGAGCTGTAGGCTTGTCATGAGTGGCTCTGCTCTGGTCTAATTTAACCGCATTAGCTGCCGCTGAAGGCTGCCATATGTGAGAATCACATCCAGGCCCGCCACACGCCCCTGACTCATAATCACAATGTCATTCAGCTTTCTCTTCTACTCTTCTCTTCTCTTCTCTGTTCTTCTCTGTTCTTCTCTTCTCTTCTCTTCTCTTGTCTTCTCTTCTCTTCTCTTCTCTGCTATTCTCTTCTCTCCTCTCCTCTTCTTTCTTCTCTTTTCTTCTCTTCTCTGTTCTATGCTTCTCTTCTTTTCTCATCTGTCATGTTCTCTTCTGTTCTCCTCTCCATTCTTCTCTTCTCGTCTTTTCTCTTCTAGCCTCATATTGTCTTTTCTCTTTGCTCTTCTCCCTTTTACTCACTCCATTTCTCTCTTTCTCTTCAGTATTGACAGCCTCCCTCATACAATGCTATGCCTTTATCTCCTTCACCATTTAAGTCTTTCTCTGTCGGTCTGCCCCCATTCTCTGTTCTCTCTCTGCTGCTGCTGTTCTGTATCTCTCTCTGCATCTTTCATTCTCCCTTTATCTCTCCTTCATCACTCTCTTTATATGCATGTAAGTCTCTCTTTTTCTCTTTTTTCCTTATCTCTACTGCTTCTTTTTTGTTTTTCTCTCTCATCCCTTGTAGCTCTCTCTCTTTTTTCCCTCTTCCAGCCTTCAGTGACTTACCATCTCTCTCTCTCTCTCTCTCTCTCTCTCTCTCTCTCTCTCTCTCTCTCTCTCTGTCTGTGGTTGTCTTTCCAGAGCCATCCTACATCACCATGGCGCCCCCTGCCTGCGGCAGGCTGAAGAACTGCTCGCTCACGGAGCTCGACTGCCTCTTCGGCTTCCGTCTGGACGCCTCCGGCTGCCGCACCTGCCACTGCAAGACCCGTAAGTGCCCCGCCCAGCGCACTCCCAACACCTGGCCGGACATTCACCTGGCCAGACTCGTGAGGAGACACAGGGCCAGTGTGGGAAGTGAGGGGAGAGGAGAAGAGAGCAAAAATCTTCCTTCGTAGTTCACACAGTCCACACAAATGAACAGGAAACTTAATTAAAAAAGAACAAAATAGTAGATTCTGTAGAAAATTTTTGCTAAATCAAATAGGGTAACAAAATGTGTTAGATAATAAACATAACCAATATGTTACATTGGTCAGGGGTGGAGATGGGAGTCCAACGAGCACTGCATCCCTAAAAGAGAGTGATTTTTTTTTGAGAGCGGTGGTGATTCACTCAGTCACCTCCACACAGAGCGTTTGGTCAGCTGTTAATGGATGCGTGTGAAGCCGAGATAAAAAGAGTGGTATGCAACTGCAGACTCGGGACCACACCGTCGTGCCTTTGTTGTCTGCGCCGCTGCGCCGGGTCTGTAGGTGTGCCCGCCCCACTGGGGAGCGGCCCGTTTGATGTGGCTTATTAGCCGCTCTCCAGCACAGCACGAAGTCTGTCCTCCCCGCCTTAAAGAGAGAGAGAATACCAATCTGGTCTCTCTGCGCATTCACAGCCTCTCGGAAAAGAGTTTGTTCGGGGACAGAGAGAGAGCGAGAGGAAGGGAGGGAGAGATGGTGGGATGAGGTGAGAGAGGTGTAGACGAGGTGAAATGGAGGGATAGAGATTTTTGTGTGAGTAAGACGAGAGAGGGGGAGACAAAGGCAGAGAGAGCGAGAAGCAGTTGGATGATGTGAGAGGTGTTGAGCGGGTGATAGAGAGAGAGGCTTAGAGAGAGTGATAGCGATTTAGTGAGAGTAAAGAGAGAGAGCGAGGAGAGAGGGAGATTAAGAGTGGCAGGTGGGAGCTAGCTGCCCAAGGCTACTGAAAGTCTGCCCAGTGTTTTGGAGAGATTGCTGACAAACTGTTAAACACATTCTCACTGTGTGTGTCTTGGCTGATGTCATGGTGCATGGTGGCACCCCCCACACACACACACACACACCATACTTCTGTACAACACTAAACATACTAACTCACACGTTCACTACAACAGACTGTCCACACTGCCTTACTCTCTCTCTCTCTCTCTCTCTCTCTCTCTCTCTCTCTCTCTCTCTCTCACACACACACTCACACTCACACTCACACTCACACTCACACTCACACACACACACACACACACACACACACACACACTTGCAGGCACTTCCTCATCAAGCCAAGTTTTTGTATGGCGAGCCAACCTGTTCTGCACTCAAATCATAGCCCATCTTGCTGTTACTATGGCGACAGGCACCTTGTAATGACTGCAGTAATATTGTGATGATCCTTTTGTTAAATTATTCATCTCCCCCTTGTTCAAAGGTTCGACGTCTGTTTCTGTCACTATAGTTTCATCTAATGGTTCCAGCATGTGTGCTCAGTAAATAATCCAGTCTGTTTGATCTCTGGAAATAATATAATGCCACCACGCTTATCATCACAAGGAGCGATCCTTATCCGCCGAGTTCTCACATGAGTTAGGGATGTTGCGTCGACACAGCATGAAAGAGGGCTGCTGAATGATTCTGTCGCCCTCCCAAATCGTAGCGCACACAGATGGGGGAGAAATCTGAGAGAGGCTTTGTCAGGACGAGTTCTTGGATGAAAACTAGCTCAAACTGGATAAAAACTAGCTTGTATAGCCAGGATGTCATGGCTGTTTTGCAGAAAACGAGGAGGCGAGGGGTTTTGCCGAAATAAATCCGATGCAGACTGGAATCAACTTTTAGAGAGGAAATTTGTTTGAGAGGCTTTGTTGGAACTGGTTGTTGGAAAGAAGGCTAGCTGGACTTGTGTAGCCAGGCAGGATCTCATGGAGAAGAAAAACAACAAGAATTTGCAGAAATTCATGAGATGTTATCAGATCGGTGTCAACTTCAAAGTCTTTAAAGTCATGTTCTACGACTTCTATTTCACAGAGGTATCAGAAGCAGTACTGTCATTATGATCATGTGAATGCATTGTTCAGTCAGATAGACATGGTCCGGCATGTTAAAGCAGGCTCGGGTGGAGTATTCTCTTCTGGCGTGGAGAGGCTTCCTCTCCTAGCTCCCAGTGCAGGCATACTAATGATTCTTTCATGTGTCAGGCTATAGTCCATTGTAAAGTCTCTTATGAAATCATTAAAACACACTCTTTCATCCCAAGAGATTTGAAGTGGACTGAAGCTATAGATTTTTATCAATGTACTCAGCAGAAAAAAAGGCCTTCGTTTGAGAACTAAAGGCTGATGTTGGCTAAAAGAGAGGGGCTATTTTTGGAGCGGAAAGGGTTCCTTACAAGAGAACAATGCCTCGAAGATGATTGCCGGGAACTCATGGAAGGGTTATCCTAAACAGAACACCCATGCAAGAGTTATCAGCACAGTTCATCCATCCATGAAAATGGATAAGCATTTTTTCAGCATGTTTTCATAGCCTACCTGGGGCTTAATAGTGACATGCCCTGTTAAAATAAGGGAACTAGAAATGGAATCATATTAACACCACATGGAAGTGGGATAAAAATGGAAGGGTATTATGTGGAGCTGGCACTGGTGTTGATGGTGATAGGCGTGTGTGTGTTTGTGTGCTACCCCCTGCAGGTGAGGAGCTGTGTAGCGGCCTGATAGCCAGCTGCACCCTCAAGTGCCCGTTCGGCTTCCAGACGGATGCCCATGGCTGTGCTGTGTGCCAGTGTCGCCCGCGACCCAAGAAGTGCAAAGCTGTGGCCTGCGAAAAGGAGTGCCCTTTTGGCTTCATGTAAGTTGCATGTCTCTGTATTATTGTGTGTGTGTGTGTGTGTGTGTGTGTGTGTGTGTGTGTGTGTGTGTGTGTGTGTGTGGTGAGAGAGAGAGGTGAAAAGAAGTAATTCCTCCTTTCACTGAAAGACTAATTTCTGCTTTCTCATCCTCTTAATACATCAGCACCCTGTGTGTTTGCCTATGCGTGTATGTGTGTGCGAAAGCGCCTGTGTGTGTGTGTGTGTAAATGTGCGCAAGAGTGTACTCGCCTGTGTTTGTCTGTGTGTGTGTGTGTTGACAGAGAAAGAAAGGGCCAACACCCCCACCATGATTCACTCATTTTCTGTGCTCTCATCCTCTTTAACGCATCAGCGCTGAGAATGTGTCTGTGTGTGTGTGTGGTTCCTTGTGTGTGTGTGTGCTTCCCTGTGTGTGTTTGTGTGTGTGTGTGTGTGTGTGTGTGTGTGTGTGAGACAGAAAAAGCACTTTTCTCATTTTGTTGATGCGCTTTTCATTTTTCACTTCGTTTCTATGCCTCACACAGTATTAGCTCTCTCTCTCTTTTTCTGCCTCCTCGCTCTTTTTGGGATGTGAGTGAGTGAGCGTGTGTGTGTGTGTGTGTGTGTGTGTGTGTGTGTGTGTGTGTGTGTGTGTGTGTGTGTGTGTGTGTGTGTGTGTCTGTTTGTGTCTGTTTGTGTGTGTGTGTGTGTGTGTGTGTGTGTGTGTGTGTGTGTGTGTGTGTGTGTGTGTGTGTGTGTGTCTTTTACATCTGCGAGAGCCCCTTCCACCAACCGTCCTCGTTTCCTTCAAAGGTGCGACTCAATTACGGGCTGTTTGCGAAGACATTTCACTGACCCCTGGCCAGCCCGACAGGTCAACGATGCACATTTCCTTTGAGGAAGACGTCTCTCGATTCCTCTTCCTCCTTTGCTCTGCTGGGCTGTTATTCGGAGCTTAAGCACCACCTTTTAGAGACCTGACAGTTCATTAAATCCTTGTCAGATTACGGAATGTGATTTAGCAAAGTTAAAGGATAGCGTAGACTGGCAGAACAGTGATACTAATCTGCCATCAGCACTGGGTACCCTGTCATCCTTTCGACCATCCCAAGCAAATAGTACCCAGTTTTTTATGTACTTATTTATTTATTTTGAAACTCGGCTGCTTGGTCTGCCATGCTCAAGTAGAAATAATGGCCTCTGTGAAGACATACATCATGTAGAGTTAGGTACAGAGTAGCAGCTTAAGCAGACATGTACAGATTCAACTCAGGTTGAGCGATGACCGGAGAGGAGAGTTTTCCTCACACCGCGTGTGTGTGTGTGTGTGTGTGTGTGTGTGTGTGTGTGTGTGTGTGTGTATGTGTGTGTGTGTGTGTGTGTGTTTGTGTGTGTGTGTGTTTGTGTGCGTGTGTGTGTCTGTGTGTCTGTGTGTGTCTGTGTGTGTGTGTGTGTGTGTGTGTGTGTTTGTGTGTGTGTGTGTGTGTGTGTGTGTCTGTGTGTGTGTGTGTGTGTGTGTTTGTGTGTGTGTGTGTGTGTGTGTGTGTGTGTGTGTGTGTGTGTGTGTGTGTGTGTGTGTGTGTCTGTGTGTCTGCGTGTGTTTGTGTGTCTGTGTGTTTGTTTAGGTGTTCGTTCTAAGATCAGAAGCTCCTCTCCTGTCTGCGTGCAGTGCGATTAGCGGAGGCAAACGGAGTTCGCTCCAGTCCAGCTCTGTCAGTTGAGCAGGATAAATCCTTCGTTTAGAGAGCAGCTAATAACACAGAGCCATTTGTAAGAAGTGAAATAAAGGAGATTTATAGCGAGATGGATGCTTAATAAAAGCTCATCAGTGGAGGGAAAATACATCATCACAAATCATCCGTGATTAATCTCCTGATGTTCACAGTAATAGAAATGCTTCCTTTTCTATATCTGTCATGTGTAACAGCATTATGCATTATACCCAAATATCTCATCGCTATCATAATTTAAATATTTTCATGACTCCCAAGCACGATGGGCTGCAGCACTGGCACACTTTAAATAATTGCATATCATCTCTGTGAAGCATAATGATGTGGCAGAAGAATTTATGGATTTCAATAATCATGCTCCATAACTCTAAGAAGCTGTAGGAATGGATGATGGTTAGTAAATGCGTCCATAGGTTCCCATCCTTTTCCTCGGCTGCCAGACCCATTCTCACGGCACGGGACAGACATGTCTGTGTTCTTTTTACACAGTCTCTCTGGCTTCTGAAGGCAGACGCTGCGGCACCTTTTTTATTATTATGACACGTATACGATAGAGGCTCTTTCCCGCCGTGATGGCGAGCTGATAATGGGCTCTGCCTTTATGCGCTCGAATGTGGGTATCAGTGTTATTACTGAGGCAGGGAGTCCAGTCGGAATCACCGTACAGGCGCCCTGCAGAGCGAGATGGCCGTGTCTCCTCCTCATTTTAACATACACACAGCTTGCCTCTCCAAACAGCCTATTATAGATTATGGTCCACATAGTAAAGGTGTGCATTGGATTGGCCTGATGTTATCTGAGTCACGTCACCGACAGACACTGGCTCTCTTTTTATGTCTCTCTCTTTCTCTATCTCTTGCACACTCACTTTTCGCTGTCTTTCTTGTGTCTGTTGCTTTCTTTCTTTCTTTCTTTCTTTCTTTCTTTCTTTCTTTCTCCATCCTCCATCCTCTCCTTCTCCTCCTCCTCCTCCTCCTCTTTCTTGTCTTCCTTCTCCTCTTTGTCATTTCATTCTCTTTATGAATGAGAATGCGGCACGGAAAATGCTCACATCTAAGATTCTAATTTTAGATGTCTATTTTACGCCCACGCAAAAGTTATGGCTCAGGCCCGAGCCACCGCACGCCTGAGCTGAATTATTCATGGGCCCCCGAAAGCTGCCTCTCACCCCCACACCCACACACACCCACACACCCACCCACACCCACACACTCCGATCCCCTCCACTAACTCCCGCCGCCTGCCTCCCATCCTTCTCCATCCTCGCCCCCGTCCAGCCTGGATTGATACACCCAGCCACTGAATCCTCACCTGATAGCCCCTTATCACCAAACGCCGACTGCACACGGCTGCTTCGCACGCCCATTATTCAGACGATAAGAGTGAGAGAGCGCGAAGGAGGGAGGGAGGGAGGGGGGAGGGGATGGCGGGAGATAGGGAGACTTAGCGAAAGAAAAGAGGATGGGGAGTAGGTGGAGAAGGGGGGGATGGGGGGTGTTGAGGGGGTCTGGGTCTACTGAGGGCACTGGGGGGGTGGAGGGGGACATTCTGTGTGAACTTGAGAAAGGTGCCCTAGCACTTAGATATGGGAGGTGTGGTGGAGGTGTGGTGGAGAGGGGAGCGTGTTTGGAGTCCAGCGCTTTGGCTTTGCCGCTCTTTAAAGCGCCATCTGCCAAACGGGTCCCGGCGGTGGGGGGCATCAAAGACGGCCCGTGGCACCAGCGCTTGTCACTGGCACCTGGGATACGGCGCCAGCCGCCCGCTACAGATGCTCCGGGGGCAGTGACAAAGCAAGTCTCACGGCGTGCGCGCACCCACACACACACACACACACACACACACACACACACACACACACACACACACACAACTACAACTGGATGAGAAAACAAATGGCTGGCTATGACAGTTATACAAGCAGAAAAACATTATCAGTGATTCACCCAGCTTCAACACTTCACAAGCCTCACTGGAGAGCAACTTTACTTTTACTCAATTACACAGCAAGACCTCCAACAACAAGTTTGTCTCTCTGGTCCTGTGGTCCCACAAAATTACACACAAGTAATTTGAAATGTAAAAAAATCTATGTCTTCAGAAAAATAATTGCTTGGCTTTTTCTTTCTAGTTGTGGTGTTAAGTAACACTGAGCCTCATCTTAACCATGTCTTCAGATGACATATTTAAACGACATATCATCATCATGAAGGCTTTGAAAACCCTTCAAACAGATCACTCATGCACTGGTTGCCCTCCTTCTGTACCTCTCTTCTTACAGAAAGAACAAGCATGGCTGTGACCTGTGCCGCTGCAAGAAATGTCCAGAGCTGCCATGTGACAAGTCCTGTCCAATGGGCTTCCAGCAGGACCAGCTGGGCTGCCTCATTTGCCAGTGCAGAGGTAGGTCACCACAACTAGAGCTGCTTGTTTGTTTGTTTGTCTCCCTCCCTGATGATGATTCTCAAACACATGAAATATTCATAGAAGTATGCATTAATGAAGGGAATGCTAGTATGCAAAGAAGGGCTACCCAACCATTGCTTTTGATGAATATGTATGACTTGATGGGAACTGTAAAATGTAATTGCCAATACTTAGCTAAGGTCCTTTTGTCAAGGAGTCATATTGCATTCATGGTGGTAAAATTACCATGTAATAAAGTGTGACTATATTCAACCTTGAGGCAGTAGTAGACCAATTTTAGATTGCAATGTGCTGCACTGGCAAGTGATCTACACAAGTGATCTACACACGCTACTGTACATTAAGGCACAGCAGGGACTGAATCAATATTTTATTAGATATGTGTCATTTTGGAGGGATTTTCGTGTTCGTGAAGCACAATTCACGGGGGAATTGTTAACAGCGACCTCTTCACAAGTTTTGTTAATGTAATGATCGTGCACGTAAGTATTTTAATGCCTCACACTGGCTTCACACTCCACTCCCACCAGGGACAGAAATCAGAGTCCATTAGAGGAGGTGATTAGTTTGGCTGGCACCTTTCTGTGGGGAATTCATCATGTTGCTGTTTTTCTGAATTTGGAGTTGCGATTCTTCACACTATTTCTGCTTCTATTGCTACTCTATTATCCAGCTATCCATCCATCCATCTACAGTATCTGTCTACTATGCATCTATATCTATCTATATATACATATAGATATAGATCTATATATTACCGGTATCTTTCTATCTTTCCATTTTTTGCTAAATGCATCCAGCAGCCGTTTCTGCTAAACATCACTTCTTCATTATTCATTTTCCTTTTGTGCTGCTGTTTGATTTGGCCTAAATAAAACATCTGACACATCAAACATTTATGAGCTCTGACGAAGTCTGCTCAGTGTAATGAGAGATGAGAGATGAGAGCACAGGCGAAAAAATAGAAAAGAAAAAAAACACATGAAAATCCAATCGAAGCGTTTCGAGTTTGGCTGTCCAAAGGTGCAACCTCCTTAAATTGCCCCTGCCAGACTTTAATCAAGGTGAGATGTCTCTCTCTCTCTCTCTCTCTCTCTCAGTCTCTCTCTCTCCCCCTCTTTCCTCTATCACTCCATCTCTCTTTCTCGCTTTCCCTTCCTTCCTTTCTTTTCTTCTCCCGTCTTTGTTATTGATCCGAGGGAGTCAGCCTCCCCTCCCCACTCATCTCTTGGCAGACACCCGAAACCAGGAGCCAGAGGGAAAGAGGGGGGATGGATGGAGGGAGAAAGTGAAAGGGAAATAGCAAGAAAGAGAGAGATATTTCAGGGGGTGGTACGCTCCAGGCTCCCCTCCGAGGGAGACAATACAAGCTTGAGGAATTGATGAAGGCCTTGAAAATCATCCTCCTCGCCTCGCCTACCCCTGTGTCGGCTTCCTCTCCCTCTCTCTCTCTCTTATTGGATTGGTGGATTTGATTAGAGACTCATGTTCCGTGACCGTCTGAAAGCTCATTTGCCCGTGCTTGCTTGTTGTCTCACAAACAAGACACACTGTATCACTGTGAGTGCGCTACCTGTCCTAGCAACGAGAAAAGGCAGACGCTGGACTGTGGGCATGGTGGGTGGTAGTGGTCATGGTGGTGGGTGGTGGTGGTGGAGGTGGTGGAGGTGGAGGTAGACCCAGCTGTGATCTGACCAGCATAGGCAGGCTGTTTTATAAATGATTATATTCTCTATTACCCAGAGCCTTCGTTTTTCTCCTCATTGTTAGCGTCAACAAGCTTCTCGACTAATTGCCCACTCGTTTAGATCACAGAAGCAATTTAATCAATGATTACACAGCATCAGCGCTAAACACATTTGGAGTGGTTCTTGCCTCCAGGCCATGGGCCCTCGTCCAGCCAAGTTTGCAAATGGTTCCGCTTTGAACTGCTTTGAACCCGCTTCACCACAATTAAACTCTTTAATTGTGGTGAAGGATTTATACTGAGCTACTTTTTTCCTCTTTGGAACCTCTCATTCACCTGGTCTCGTTCAGAATCTACTTCTTCTTTGCGATTTTGGGTCTATGAGCACCACAGTGTCACGGCCCATGTTCATGTCTGTGTCTTCTGTGAAGCCGAGGCCTTAGTAATGTTGAATTTTGAAATATGAATCTAGTGCTCAGCAAACATAATGGAGTAAGAACGTTAATGTGTTACGTTGAACTGAACTTGAATTGAATTCACAGCATTGTTTTGGAATTGGTATTTCTTTGGCAATTCAGCTGCAGCACAGAAATGCTTTTTATAGTTTCTCGTGACCCCTCACCTTTGACCTTCTTCTGCATCCCTCACCTCCTCCAGATCAAACCGTATCATCGGTGGCACCGTCAGTGAAGCTCGGCTCATGCTTGTCCATGGATGGCCGTCGCCATGAGAACGGCGAGAACTGGCATGACGGCTGCCGCGACTGCTACTGCCACAACGGCCGGGAGATGTGCGCCCTCATCTCTTGCCCCGTGCCCGCCTGTGAGAGCCCCACCATCCGCCCTGGCCAGTGCTGTCCCTCATGCCCAGGTAAGAGAATTTCCCCTTGGGGATAAATAAAGTATCTATCTATCTATCTACTGGATCTATCTATCTATCTATCTATCTAAGAGAAGTGGACGGTGGGGTTCAGGAGAGACATTTAGACTGATGGAGATCCAGACAAGCTAATTAATGTTTTATGAGCTCCACTGGGTAGAAGTTTGAGGACCTTTGTTTTATTAACAGAAACTGATCGGTTTAAGTAGTTCATCATAGTTACAAGTTCATGTGAGATCAGTAGTCAGTAGGCGGTTGAAGACCCACTGGAACACATTAATATGCAGACACATACACACATTTACAGACCCAACCACCCAACCACCCGCCCACCCCAACACACTCAAACTCACCCCAACACACACCTGTCTGGACAGTGTTGCGTTCAGATCTCCCCTGCAGGGGAGGCCTGCTACCCGCATGCCCGGTCTCAGACAGGGCTTTTCATCCTTAATGAGGTGCACCTGAGTCCACATCATTTAGAAAAATATTAGTTTTCAGTGCTCGTAAGCCACGTCCCCACACACCAAGGCTGCGCTGCAAGCGCACAAGACTCCACGCAATTAACTGGAAAAGGAATAATTACGTGAAGACAAGATCACACAAACAAAACATCTGACATTATGCAGCTGTCAACAGAGCAGAAGTTGTTGTGTGTGTGTGTGTGAAGAAGCAGAAGGCATACAAAATAGAGTGAGTGAGAGAAAGAGAGAGAGAGAGAGAGAGAGAGAGAGAGAGAGAGAGAGAGAATGACAATAACAGAAACAGATGAAGGAAAATGTAATATTTATTCGGAGAAAGTTAAATAAATAAAATATTTATTAGTGTGTCATAAACAAAGAGAGATTGCCTAAGACCAGTGAGGCACTATCGTTAATTTTTTAGTCCATACTTTGTTTATTTGTTTGTGCATTTTGGTTTGTTTGTTTCATTTATTCATTTATTTAATTCTGTTTTTTTCATTCATGCATTCAATTTTTTATCAACAATAATTTTATACAAATATCGACTGTTTTGTCAATATTGTTCTCTGCACTGCAATAAAGCTGAGTAAATTGAAATTGCAAACAGGAGACCTAGATAAGAGAGTGAGAGAGAGTACGTATAGGCTGCTTTATGCAATACTCACTGGCAAAAAAAAACATTGTTAGCATTGATTGAGAAGACCTAGTTCAGAGTCTATAATTAGACAGGCTAAAACCTAGCAGGCAGTAAGGAATAAGCGATATCATGACCAGTTTAATTAATCCTAGAGGAATTACATTAAATGCCCCCTCCCCAGACTTGAAGTCTCCATCATGTCAGTCAATGCTTTGGGCTCTTTATCGAACCTTTATTTTAAAAAGAACAGCCTGTATCAGTGTCAGCATCTTTTATAGACCTCAACTAATGAGGAAATGTTGTTAAGTCCTACTGAGTGCCTCTGAAGGGAGCTATACACTGTCTCTCATTTGTTTATTGTATTTTTCTACCCTCTCTCATTTCCACTGCAACGTAGCTGGCTAAGCGATAATTATTTGTCTTTTTTTTTTTTTTAGTATTCCAAGGGGAATTTTTATGCTTTTTGCTTTTGTCTTTTAGTATTTCTTGGTATGCATATGGTATTTATATGCGTTGTTTTTCCACTTTACTCATAATGAAGTCAAAGTTTTTCTTTCCCTCTCTCTCTCTCTCTCTCTCTCTCTCTCGTTTCCCCAGACGAGCTTCCCCCCATAAGCCCGGTGCTGATGACTCGTCGTGTGTGCCCCCCCTCGGGCGGCGAAAAGTACTTTGTGGAGGGCGAGACCTGGAACATCGACTCGTGCACACAGTGCACCTGCCACAGTGGGCGGGTGCTGTGCGAGACCGAGGTGTGCCCACCCCTGCTGTGCCAGAACCCAATCAGGTCGCAGGACTCCTGCTGTCCACACTGCCCAGGTAAGTCGGATTGGCTCAGGCGGGTCATGTGTGTAGGTGTGCAGATGTGTGTTTGTGTGTGTGTGTGTGTGTGTGTGTGTGTGTGTGTGTGTGTGTGTGTGTGTGTGTGTTTGTGTGTTTGTGTGTGTGTGTGTGTATATACCATATGTACAGTATGTGTGGGTGCTGTGTATGTTCAGACGTTGCAGCATGTGTGTGTATGTGTGTGTGTTCAAATTTGTCAGCGTGTGTGTGTGTGTCTGAAACTTTTTGTTTAGATTCGCTTTGAGTGTTGCTGCAGGGTGATTGGAATTATTGCTTTTATTTTCTAGCCAGTGTGACTCAGTGACCTTTAGAGAAACTTTCCTGAGGAGAGCAGAGAACTACTGTTTCTATTGATCTGTTTCTTTTACTGAGGTAATTCTCAGGTGACTATGCTAACTTAACTCCATGATCAGCAAAACTGTGTCTGGTCAAGCAAAGTTATGTCTGACTGTGACGGGAAAACTGCAAGGCCTTAACAGCCCAGATGGGATGAAGGTGCAGAATCCATACAAACACGCACGCACGCACACACACACACACACACACACACACACACACACACACACACACACACACACACACACACAGATATTCACGGGCCCCCCAGCTGAGTAGCATCCAGCTCAGTACACACAAGCACACACACACACACACACACACACACACACACACACACACACACACACACACACAAAGAGAAGGAATGTGTGGAGGAATCTGCATTGTACAGAAGTCAGCAGGTTTTGTGTGAAAATGGCATTGAGGAAACAAAGCAGAGTGAGAGGGGAAGTGGGTGTGAGAGAGACATTTTGTTTTGAACTCCAAATTGGCAAAGTTCCTCAAATCTGTATAAGCCTGAAATATTTGTCTGTCTCAGCCTTTTGTTTGGACAAAACACAGCCAAATAACCAGGATTACTGCGTTGTGTTTGAATGTCGCGAATATTTATTCACCATCAAATATTTAGTTTCAGAATGATGAATAAGAGACAGACAATAAGAGATGAGCAAGACTGGAAGCATTTAAGCAGATAGTTGAAATGTGAACAACTGCTGAATAAGAATTACTACAGTTTGTATAAATAATAGCTATTCATTGGTGGTGTGGTACGGCTTGATGTATTGCAGGAATCAATATGGGAATGAATGAAGTGCAATACATTTTTAGACCATAAGAAATGAAAAGTAATTATACCAAATGCACTCTGTTTGGTTGTCTTGGACTGAGAAAACACTAAACGGTATACATAGATAGAGCATCACCTTTTTGCACTAAGGGAATGACCTTTGACCTCTCGTCCGCTCCCAACCATAGAGGAACCTGTGACCCCGCAGTCACCCAGCAACGACAGCATGCCCAGCTACTGCCGCAACGAGGAGGGCGACATCTTCCTGGCGGCCGAGTCGTGGAAGCCCAACATGTGCTCCAGCTGCGTGTGTCTGGACGGCACCATCAGCTGCTTCTCGGAGACCTGCCCGCCGGTGGCCTGCGCCCGGCCTGTGCTCCGCAAGGGACAGTGCTGCCCCTACTGCCTGGGTAGGTGGCCATAGGACACCTTGGCATCGTGGCACATGTTGCGTAGGCAACCTAGACATGTCTCAACGCCATGGTTTTGCTCCAACCTTAGAAAAACTTGGTCACCGCACACTCTATCTCTTTTTCCTTTTATTTTTATCCCAACGTTTCGGCCTGCCAGACTTTGTCAAGGTTCCTTTGCTCCGACCTTACCAAAAGGAAGCTTTCAATATAGAGAGCTGCTCTATCACTTAGTACAGTAGTAGAGGAGATACTACTGCTTTTGAGAAACGTAATTCAATCTGGTGTAGTCTTAAATCTTACTGGTAAATAGGGCAAATATTGTAAGTTATAACAAGAACTGTGTCTGGCAGTGTTTTATGCCCATATGGCACTTTCTGTCTCTGATTTGTTTATTTCAACTGTGTTAACACCCACCTCCAACCCCCCCCCCCCCCTGACTGTCACCAGACGCCACCCCCAAAGCCGTGTGCCACTTCAACGGGAAGACGTACATGGACGAGGAGCGCTGGGACATCGACAGCTGCACACACTGCTATTGCCTGCAGGGCCAGACCCTCTGCTCGACGGTCAGCTGCCCCGCCCTGCCCTGCCACCAGCCAATCATCGTGGAGGGCAGCTGCTGCCCCATGTGCCCTGGTAAGACGCTCGGGTTCACTCAGGTGGACCATTTTGACTTATTTATTTGTTTGTTTGCTATTTATAGTTTGCGCTTTTACCCAGAGCGAGGTAGAGCACAGTCCCAAGTAGCAGAAGGTTAAAAAGAAGCGACAGAGAATGGGAAACTTCTGTGTCAATCAAATGGACGTGACAAAGCTGTCCCTGTATTATGCTCTGCAGTGTTTTGCTCCGTTTTTTTTTTTTTATGTGGAGCCAGATGTCCCTTATTGGCATCCAGGAGTTGTTCCCTTCTCAGACTGAAGTTAAATATTACCTCTCTAAAAGAGTTTACTGTGCTAACATTAAAGTTAGTGATTAAACCATTGAAATCCTTTTAGAAGTGGTACAATTGACAGTTGTTAAGTTGTTAAAACCTATACGTAATTATTCCAAATTTTAACAGCCAGAATAAGATGTCATACCTGATTATACTGGAACAGGCTTAGTAGAGAGATTTCAATGCAAATATGATATACAGTGAATTTATTGGATGAAACTAAATACTAACAGCATGAAACACTGCACGCTTCTTTTTGGCTGTCTGCCTCAATGCACTCATTAATTACATCTATTTTCTTGTCGTTTATTTGCGGGGGGTGGAAGAGGGGGTCTAGCATTACCTACGCAGTTCACTGAGTGCACCCAGTTGCTTTTAGGGCCAGTCCTTATTATAAAGGAGAGGGGTTGCTCTAGCACACAGCGTCTGGCGGAGAGGAGTTCTTTGAGGAAGCTGATTCAAATGAAATTGGACGCATGTTAAACAAGGCGACTTTGTGCTGCAGGAGATAATGGAATTGATCGTGGCATTCTTCCATTTCGAGGCGTTGGGGACGGGCCTCCACCTCTTCCACCCAAGTGCACACAAATACACATAGATTCATACACACACACACATACACATACAGTACACACACACACACACACACACACACACACACACACACACACATAGAAATTCGGCAAACACACACACTCACAAACTGACTTTCTCCTTGCTGGAGTGTTCAAAGACAAAGGTCGATAAGATAATTTGGGGATAATTAAATCCATCCCTGATTAGCCTTTAAGATTAGACTGCAATTTCACCTTTTGGAGTCGGGTTGCAGCCTGTTAACTTCAGAGGTCAATTTGTCGTTGCCATGACAACTCTTTTGCGGACAGTGTGTAAAAAGAACTGCATGGGTGTGTTGGGGCCTTTCTCTGTTCTGTTGTTTGTGTGTGTGTGTGTGTGTGTGAGAGTTTGAGGAGGGGGGGGGGGGGGCTGTCTCCCATCATTCCACCTTGAGCATCTTTGAGCATCTGTGTGTGACTGACATTCCATTTGCACCTCAAATCTCTGCGATAATGCCTTTTGAATTTAATGTAATATATTTCCTGTGCCCCAATATTCACTGTGTGTGTGTGTGTGTGTGTGTGTGTGTGTGTGTGTGTGTGTGTGTGCGTGTTTCAGAAATGTATGCCCCGACCAACGTCCCCATCGAGAAGACTGACCAGAAAGACAAGATCCCTCATCAGCCTGCCTGGCCTACCCACAGCGAGAACGACATCATGCCTCAGTTTAGAGGTCAGACACATACAGACTTACACACACACACACACACACACACACACACACACGCATGCACATGCAGAAGCAAACATACATACTGTACACTTACAAACACAACAAACACAATTACACACACACACACACACACACACACACAAACACACACATTTTGAAGGTCATTCCAGAGTTGCGTTTTCCCCTTTGCTGCATTCAGAGGGAAAATTCTGAATGTCTGTAATCTGCAAACAGCAGCACTGCTGCGCGTCTCTCTTTACACGCCCACTGTGCGCCAATCACATTCATTGCCCTCTATCTCCTGCTTCAAGACTACTTGTACTAATTAGCAAATCCACAGGACTCTGTGTAGCCCCCCCCCTCCACCACCATCAACACCACCACTATCCCCAACACCCCTCAAACCCCTGAGCCAGCGCCATTCAGCTGAGTTCCACAGCAGACCGAGATTAGAAAGCCTGCACCCCCCCCCCCCCAACCACCTACCCCTACATCCACCCCCCATCCATTTAGTCGGTGAGCCGGTCCCCGCTTACAGGGAGACCGGACTCACCTCGCTGTAGAACATCAAAGATAAACGGGCGAAAAAACAACCGGCTCGGCATCTCCGCTTACAACTTAATCCTAATCCTCCGGGAGGCAGGGCGCCGTAGCCGTAGGTGCCAACCGCCTGCCGACCTGCCTTTCTTTAACGGGAGTGTTTTTCGGAGCGAGATAGAGATACTGCTTCTCCATGTTGTTGTGTTCTTTTAATCTCTAATATGAGAGGAGAGATGGGGTGGGGTGGGGGTGGGGTGAGGTTGAGGAGGGCGTCCAAGCGGTGCTATCTGAGGCCTCAACATTTAGTCTTTTCCAATGACACTGTGAACTCATCCTCTAATGCAGTTTGTGTGGAGCCTAACCCGAAGGAATGGGGGTTGCTCTATCTGTGTATTTGTATACAGTATAAGGCTTATGTTGAATAAATTGGTGTACCGGTATTTTTTTTTTTTTTTTTTATTTATTCTTTATGTGTGTGCGTGAGCGCGTGTGTGTGTGTGTGTAATGGAGAGAGTGAGATGGGTGTGCCGGTATGATTTGATGTGTCTGTTTGAAATAGACGCGGCGTTTGAGTGTCTTCACAGCGACACCTCACCCTCTGCCATGTCTTCTCTGTCTGGTCCACTGCAGGTGACTTTGGCAGTCTGCAGATGCCCTACCTGGATGGCAAGGCGCCGCTGCCCCGCGAGGAGCGCACGCTGCAGTCGGTGGCATGGGTGGCACTGCCCGTGGCCATGATGCTGCTGGTCATCGCCGCCCTGCTGCTGCTCAACCAGAAGAAGCAGTGGATACCCGTGCCCTGCTATCGTACGCCCACCAAGGTACGCGCCAGTGTCCTATGCGCCACGCCATGGCACACATCACATCGCGTTGCCACACATACAGTAACTCTTTACGCGTCAAACCACTCAGTAGACAGATAGATACTTTATTGATCCCCAGGAGAAATTCAAGCAAGGCAATTCAGTAGCATACAGACAACACACACACATTCACTAACAGCAGAAAAAGTAATTAAAAGTATATAATATAAAAACACAACTAACATAACTTACACACCACACCATACCACACACACCAAACCAAACCAGACCACACCTGAAGACTACACATCATGTCACATCTACACATCAAACCACTCACTTACACACCACGAGACCGCACCACACCACACCACACCAAACCACACCACACCTGAGACTACACATCATGTCACATCTACACATCAAACCATCAAACCACTCACTTACACACCACATGATACCACACCACACCAAACCACACCACACCTGAGACTACACATCATGTCACATCACAACCGACCCCATTTCACACAGCACTGCACCACACAACACCATTACTCAAGTAGAATATCAGACAGGCACTGTTGATGGTTTATTGAGGGAGGGATTGTTAAATATCAAATGTCAGCATTGAAAAGGAGCATTTTGATGAAATTCTCCTACATTTTAATCAACTATCAATGTCAAAGGCTCTATAAAAACATGCAATAAGAGAGAAGAATCCAAGGCAATCAAAAGCCCATGATATGCCCGTCAGTCATGTATCTAAAGCCAAACCAGTGCCAACAGGCATAGGAAGCCACTGAAGACAGGGGACTTATTCAGTTGTAGACAAGGAAATGGCTAATCTGTGCGAGTATACCTTTTGAAAAACAAAACAACTCTTCTGCAATTATAGAATCATGCTTTAATTATAGAATCATGATCATAATCATGGAATAGCCTGTGTGCCATAAAAGATGTGTGTAATGATCGGAGTGCCATGGCCTCTTCATTAGATGTGTTGGGCTGTATTGACAATGCACTGTGGTATGTTATCTGTGTGTATTAATGATGCATACCCCCCATGATCTGTAAACACTAAGAACAAAAACAAATTACTTCAAAGCTGATGAAACCCATTTGTTGTCAAGACGCGAAGATAAAAGTGGGACGGTTTATTTTTTCACAAACATTAGAGCTTTGTTTTTCATCCTGGAGAGATCTTTGAAGTAGTCTTAACATCATGTGAATTAGCTGAAACGGATCATAAAAACTAACTGTGCGTGTGCACCTGTTTCTCTGTCTCTCTCTCTGTGTGTGTGTGTGTGTGTGTGTGCATATTTTTCCTTTGTTTGTAAAGCCCACCTGTCTGAACAACCAGCTGGTGTACGTGGACTGCCAGAAGGGCACCAAGGTGCAGGTGGACAGTGCCCAGCGGATGCTGCGGATGGCTGACCCGGACTCCAGATACAGCGGCTACTACAGCATGCAGAAGCACAACAACCTGCAGGCAGACAACTTCTACCAGACTGCCTGAGCCAGAGATGGATGGATGGATGGAGAGAGAGAGAGAGATGAAGAGACAGAGAGTGAGAGAGAGAAAGAGAGAGGGAGAGAGTGAGGAGGAAAGGAAGAGACTTTGAGTGAACGACCTGCAGCAGCCCAAACACGAAGAATGCGTGACCACCTGATATGAGAGTGCTGGAAGAGAAAGAAAGAGAGAAAGAATAGAAAGACCTGAGAGAAAGAGGGAAGAAACGAAAGACATTGGCCGAAACAATCCACACACCATACCAACAGAGAAGAAAAGTTAAAAGCAACAAAACTGTACAAGAAATACAAAGCCTCCCACCATTCAACAAACAAATAAGCAAGAAAACAAGACAGCTGACAATCTCATCCAGACATGAAAATCACAAACCAAAATGCAGGAATGATAACTATTTGAATGGGAGATGAAAACTGTTCCTAAGTATGTGTGCAAAAGATAGTTGTGTGTGTGTGTGTGTGTGTGTGTGTGTGTGTGTGTGTGTAGGTGCAGGTGTGTTCATTTGAAATCAGATGTATGTGAGATTAGGATGATTTTTGTTTTGAGTAATCTCTTCCTGCATTCCTGTTCAGTTTGTCAGAAGAAGGAAAGTGTTTTTTTTTTTTTGGTTGTTTTTTTTTCCCCGAGGACACAACGGCACCCCCTCGCGCGCGTGTACCAGTGCGACTGTGGACGCTAGTTTGACCCGCTGTACCAAAGCTCTCTCTTTTTTTTCTATCCCATAATAACCACCCATCCCCACGAGGGCTGTAGTCACGGGAACCTTGTGAACTTTCTGGAACACAGTGAAAGAAAGGGAGAAGAGAGGAGGGGAAAAGAGACAAGAGTAAGCATGAATGAGAGGGGAGAGAGAGGAAGACAAGGGGGTCTGGATAGTAAGATACACCCACTGCAGAGATCCCACTCTCCATCACTTCTTCCCCGCATGTTATGAACTGATCTGATAGTTTTGTTTTGCCGTCATGATGAGGCACGGAGGAAGAAACAGGAGACAGGAGGAAGAAGAGGCACCACGACAGCACTCTTCATCATCACCATGTGGACTTTGGCACCGGAGTCTTTGGGCTTCTCGTATTTTATTTACTTTATTATTTGTGGGGTTTCTTGCGTAGAACCATTGATTTTGAATGCACACATCCACGGAGAGTGACACCAGATTAGTGGGTCACTCTAGACAGGAAGTGGTGTGAATCTGGATCCGCTCCGGCTCAGAGCCAGATAGGCTCCAGTCAGCTGCTAACTGGTAAAGGGGAGGGGTTAGGGCTGACTGCGACCTTTGACCTCCAGCGTCCTGGTGATCTGCCTTTTTCTCACATTCTGAGTAATGATGTATTTGTGTTTGATGAACCAGTATAACGTGAGATTAGGACAAAGCATTGCGCACAGGTGACCGGTGTGGAGTTGAGCATAATGCTTTTTTTTTTTACAAGTGCTGCGTTTGTTTTAATCCTGGCTTTGTTTCTATTGGAGTCCACTAGGGGGAGCTCTAAGTCTGCGCATAGATCATGATCCAGCCGCTCCACTAGGGAAGACACAGCTGTCACGAAACAAGATAGAATCAAAGAAACGTTCAAATGTTATGTTTTTCTTTCTTTCAGACAAATACAATTACTCTTTGATTCTTTTGTCATTGTGTTTTTAACATATGTCCCTATTTTAAGACGTTTCACAATGATGGCGTTACCGAAGCACCTTCTGTGTTGATCTTATTTGTTTGATAAGTAATTGGCTTTGAACAGATCTTTTGAAATGCATTATAGGAACATTAGCAGTGTGTACATAGCAATCATGCAGCAAAAGACCGGGGATAAAAAGTGTGAATATACATGTATGTATGTATGTATGTAATGTATGTATGTATGTACGTATAGTATGTATGTGTGTTTGTGTATGTGGGTGTGAACATTTGACATTATGTGTGTTCGATGTGTGTGTGCACAGCAACCCACATGCATGTACATTCTAATTTTTATTTTATTATTTTGCTCCTTCACTCTTAATATTTCATTTTCCTGTTGAATGTATTTATAATGCAGAAAAAAAAATCATGTTTTTTTTTTTTCTTTTTAAACTAAAGCAACAGCGGAGGTAACTAGTGGTAACGGGCATTCCTCTGCCTTGTCTGTTTGCTCAGGTGAGCTGGGTAAAAGAAAAGCAAGAAAGAAAGAAAGAAAGAAAGAAAGGACATACATCTCAGTGTATATGTTTTTTAAAAATTGTCTTGTCCACAAGTGCTCTGCTCCATGTCCCAAGTGTGTCTTGTTCCTCATAGCAACGCTGTGGAACTCCAGTCTGACCAGTGTCACTCATCTCTCTATTCTTCTCTGTCATTGTTTTTGCTTCTGATGTCCAAACCACTGGAAAGTCGATCAGCATAAGCTGTTAAAGAGAGAAAGAGTGATGGAGAGAGAGAAAGGGAGGGGCGGAGGGAGGGGCAGGGAAAGGGAGGAGAGAGGGAGGGGGGAGGGGCAGGGAAAGGGGAGGGGAGGGAGGGGGGAGGGGGGGAAAAGGGGCAGGGAAACGGGAGGAGAGGGAGGGGGCGGGGAGGAGGGGCAGGGAAATGGGGGAGGAGAGAGGGAGGGGCGGGAGGGGAGGGGAGGGGAGGGGAGGGGGCAGGGAAAACGGGAGGAGAGAGGGAGGGGCGGGAGGGGAGGGGGCAGGGAAAACGGGAGGAGAGAGGGAGGGTTGTAGACTTGTGATAGGTCGTCTTTTGGGTGTATTTAAATCTGTCTGGCGATGTTGTTAGTAGAATTCTTGGCACTTTTATATAGAGAGAAATGAACCTTTTGTGAGCATGTGTACTGTATGTCTGTGTCTATGAGTGATGTGAGTGTGAGTGTGCGCCTTTTTTATTGTTAGTCTTTTTTTTTTTTTAAAAAACAACTGCTTGTCTTTGAAAGTCTTGCCTTTTGAAACCCTGTAAGACCCAGTGCTGCTGTGCATTTAGGACTAGACAGTCAACAAATGGCCATTTACAAAGAAACAGACACACACACACACACACACACACACATGCAAACACACTTATAAATGAGCATGCAAGCACTCCAACACATACAGTGACACAGACCTTGAGTACAGGTCAGAAGACAGCCATATGCACAATAATGTCAACAGAACGCCAGAAACTCTTGCCTAAGAGATAAATGTTGCCTCTCATGTGTATATACATCCATTAGTAAGTCACACATACACACACACACACGCACCATGCATTTCAGACATTGTAGAGCACTGGGAAGCACTTCACCAATAATGCATTTCCTCAGACGTCAGACCTAAGAGTGTTAGCATACATTATTACCTGTAATGCTTTGTAGGGTGTGAGTGGGTGGGTGGGTGAGAAAGAGTGTGTGTGAGAGTGTGTTTATGTTCATGCATCATGTGTGATTTTGAATGGTCAGAACTGGGTGTGATGTGTGTGTCTGTGTCCGTGTGTGTGTCTGTGTGTGAGGTTGACAGCTACCGAAGTTTTTGTTTTGCAGACGACTAGTGTTGTTTTTCACACTGATAATGGTTGGGTACTGCGCGGGTGAGTGTGAGCTCATCACAGCTGTGTGTTTGTTAGCCATGGGTCTTGTGGGGACGAAACGTGTATTTTTTTTCCTTTTCCAGTGCATCTTCCAAGTATTGTTGTAAATACTTGGGTGTCACTTGCCAAAACAAAATAAAACAAAAACACAAAAAAAAAGGTTAAAAGAGAGGAAAAAGAACTAGATTTAATTTATTATTTTAATGACCTTTTAATAATTTATTAACAAGCAAAAACAGTCAAAAGAACTCAAACCTGAACAGTCGACAGGAGCATGTAAAGTAACATCGATGCAGCTGAAATTGTGAAACTTTTTTTTTGATAGTGTCATGTCTCTGGAAGAAGAGAACGTGAAAGAAAAAAATAACACAAATGAGAGAGCGGGTACTGTAAAAAAAAAGAACATGAGTGCAAGAATACATGTTTCTCATTTCTGTCAGGTTGTTCTTTTTTTCTTTTTGTTTGCCCCCCAAATCCCATCCTCCCCTCAATCCACTATTGACTTGCATTGTCTGAGCACAAAAAGCTAGAAAGAAGGACAAGCCTGCACTTCAGGTCCCTTTCAGATAAAAAGATCCCACATGAGCTCAGTTATAAATCCTTGTGTTTTATTTTTCTTTGTATCTTCATTTCTTACCCTGGTTTCTCTTTTCTGTTCCTCTTGTATTTTGCAGAGAAGTCCCTATAGAGTCTATAAACTACTGGTGTTCTATGCTTATGTATAAAGAGAGACAGAGAGAACAATGTTGATATTGATAATATTGCAAAAAAAAACAACAATATTTTTAAAAAGGATAGATGAAGATTTGACTCGGAATTCCTGTAGCACAGCAGATTTTTTTAATTCTCTTGTATTATTTTGTTTGTTTCTTTGCAGCACAATAAATAATTTGAAAATATCTTGAGAACTTTGGTTGTCTTATTCTTGTAGTTATAACTTGATGTTATCATGCTAAGGTCTTTGTTACTGATGCTAACACTTTGGCGATATTCAGAACTGATTCAGCACATCCATACGATGGTCTTTGCAGTCTAAATATTCAGTGAATAGATGATATAAGTGTCATTACACAGTTATAATATAGTCATGGTATAAAGTCATAGTAGTAGTAGTAGTAGTAGTAGTAGTAGTAGTATAGTATACCGGTAGTATAACACATCATGTAACACAACCTCAAAATCATGTATCTTATAGTCTATCATTCTTTAAAATAAATACAAATAGATTTTAGGTTAAATCAATAGTGTTACCCCCTTTTTCCTGGACTGAATCATAAATCAAACATGTGCAAACCCTACATGCACATTACCACCACTTGGAGGAGACACAACTCTATGCAAACTCCTTCAAGCATCAATGAAGAGTTTGGGTTTGGTTTCAGCTGTACTGGGTAGTTATGCAAAAAAAAACCTCAAACACTAATAACACAGCTTACACTGATGAAATGCTTGATAGCATAACTTACAGGGTTTGGCAATTGATTTCACAAACTGATGTCAAATCTGGGAATGGAGGCTATGCCTTTTTTGAGTCCTCACACATTGTTAAATCCTGTTAAATTTCTAGGTTACAAAGCATTCTAATTTCTCCAATTTCTGTTTGAAGCATAATGGGATATGAGTATTATTTGAAATGCTCTATAATATTTTTAAGTGTGTTTTTGTAATATGATATTTGGTGCCGTTGTAACTCCAGCTTTCTAAGTGTGGACCCTGCCTTAAAAGTATATACTGTATATTCTTTGTATGGAGGCTCAGAGGTCTCTAAAAGCCTTCTCAAATCTCAATTGAGATTGAGAGTGGGTCTGTAAAGGCTTCATTAACTTATGACTTCCAGGGGCGCAACCAGCAGTGAAATTAAACCTAAACTGGTGCATTAAACTCTTACCAAATTGTTTCAGAAGTGCAGCAATCAAATCTTTCTTGTAAACAAAGGTTTTAAATGCAGTT
>NC_063207.1:14708233-14710733 GCF_017589495.1 Alosa alosa | reverse complement strand
CACACACACACACACACACACACACATACACACGCGCGCGCATGCACACACCAGGGGCGCTGCTAGATAATTTGGGCTCTATGACAGACAATAATTCTGGGCCCCCCGATAATATATAAGGGGGCCCCTGTCATTGCTGGGCCCTTAGAATCATCACACACACACACAGGCACGCACACACGCACATAAACACACTCACACACACGTACACACACACAAGCACGCACATGCACATAAACACACATGCTCACACACACACACACACACATGCTTAACACACCCACACGCACATGCACACACGCACACAGGCACACACACACATAAAAAGACACACACACACATGCAGGCACTAGCACACACTCACGCCCACACACACACACACACACACACACACACACACACACAGAAGCATACATATACACGAAAACAAACACACACTATGCACACACTCATTTACATACACAAAAGTAGGGGACAGAGTAGGAGATGGAGACAAATTGACAAGCGTGATTTATTTTTGTGGAGAGAATGTGCAGGACTGGGTGGCGGTCATATTTTGTACCACTCTGTGGTACATCTAGTTCCGACTCTAAGGGAGGGTTTCTCATGGACTGACTGACTGACTGGGAGTCCTTTGACTGACCAAGAATAATTTCCCTAAGTGTGTCTTCATCCATTTAAAGTTAAAGTTGGTATTTAGTGGATGCTTTTATCCAACTGCCAGGCAGTGATGTTACTGCCGCTTCACGACGTCCGCATTTAGATGTGGGCTCTCTGTAAACTCTTTATCGTTTGGATTGATTGATTACTTCCTCAGTACCCTCTGAGACATGGTCAATCTGTGTGTGTTTTTACCTTGTGTTTGATTTACTGATCTCGGAACAGTTCATTGGCAACGTCAAGGCTATTCTGGCCAAGGCTGAATTATTATGACCGCCGCGCAGCGAAGCGGCGGTCATATAGGTTTAGTTTTTTTTTTTTTTTTTTTTTTTCGCATGCCCAAATTTCCGTCAATGATTCCGGGACACTGAAAGACCGGGTACACGAAAACTTGGTGGACATGTAACCCCACATGGATAGCATGGAACCATCGTTTTTTTCGTTTTGATCTGTAGCCCCCGCTGAATTGGACCCCAAAGGAGGGTAGGGCAGACACAGTTTTCTGTGAATATCTCGAAAACCGTAGGGTTTAGGAGGACCTTTTTTTTTTTTTGTATGTTGATCTCAAGGGGCCATGTCAACCCATTCCATAACCACTCATTTCATGTATAGCCACCTAGTTAAACACAAAAAAAAGTAAAAATGAGGTGGTGTAATTGAAGGTATCTGTGACCTAACATAGTCAAAACTGCACGAAATTGGAAGTGTAGGATCATTATGACACCCTCTGTATGCACGCCAAGTTTTGTGGAATTCCGTTCATGGGGGCCACACAATAAATTAATTTTATGTTACTATACACCAACTGGCCTGTAGGTGGCCGGAGACAGTTTTCTGTGAATATCTCGAGAACTGTAGGGCCTAGGAGGTCACCTTTTTTTGTATGTTGGTCTTAAGGGGCATGTCAACCCATCCCATTACCACTTATTTCATGTATAGCCACCTAGTTAAAAAATTAAAAGCAAAAATTAGGTGTTTTCATCTCAATATCTCTGGCTGACAAGGTCAAAACTGCACGAAATTAAAAGTGTAGGATCATTATGACACCCTCTGAATGCATGCCAAGTTTTGTGTACTTTCGTTCATGGGTAGGCCTTACAATAAAATAATTTATGTGTACATTTAGTGACGTTCACCAACAAGGATTCCCGGGACACTGAAAGACCGGGGTACACAAAACTTGGTGGGCATGTACCCCCACATGGATAGCATGGAACCGTCATTTTTCGTTTTCATCTGCAGCCCCCCCGCTGGACTGGACCCCCGAAAGGAGGGTAGGGCAGACACAGTTCTCTGTGAATCTTTTTTATGGTATGTTGGTCTCAAGGGCCCACATCAACCTGGCTCATAATCACTCATTTGTGATTTGCCCCCGGTAAAAAAAAAAATGAAAATCAGTAGGATTAAAAGAAAGCCAAAATAAATATTCATCATCATCATCATGGCTGCATTTTCAGTATTGGCGAGAAGTAGTCGCTTTGTCCACTAGATGGCGATCGTTGCAGTGAGACGTAATTTTGTTGGAAGTTAAAAGTGGGTTGGAAAAAAACAATGGACGCTTCATACAAGGACTGTAATTTACATTTTTTAACATCTAATAAGGATAGGGACGATGTTCACATGAAGTGTAATTCCCATTTCTTCTTGAAGCCAAATAAATCTGAGGATGTTTATCGGACATGCTTGGTTTTTACTGCAGGTAACGTTAATCTTGTAATATCAATAAGGACCTAGGTAATGTTACCGTTAAGCGTTGGTTGAGTGATGGAGGCATTTGATTTATTGCATTTGTAGAAAACTATAAATGCGGTTATACCAAGCAAATGTATAGCAGCACTGT
>NC_063207.1:14582150-14707733 GCF_017589495.1 Alosa alosa | reverse complement strand
ATAATGATGAAGAGTGAAACCAAAATCTTTGAATAAAACATGATGTTTAAGCAAAGTCATTTTAGGCAAGTTCCTCCACTCGGCGGCCATATTGCAACACTTTTTGGGCACTCATCGGGCATCCATTTCGGCAGAAATGCGCGTGCGCAAGGCTTCACGACACCAATCTTGCTCCAGCGGTGAGATCACAACACATGATTGGCACGATGTCTTCACAACACACCACATGATTGGCTCAATGTATTCACATGTCAACATTTTGCCATGGAAGGGGTGTGATTTATGTGAGACAACTGCCATATTGCCAGTACAAACTAAGCTCATGCATTTCTATGGAGGATTTTTTGAGTGCTGTATCTCCTCATTAGAAAGTCGGTTTAAGTATGAATTGTTTTTTTTTGTGTTATTTGACTAAAATATAATATTGATCCTTAACATGGTGAAAAGCCTAATATACTGTAACTTTTCACTGTGGCATAGTTCTGAATTTGTGTTTATTTAAGGCCGCAACAATGGTCCTTTTGGTCACAACATGTGATTTTTGACACTATAGTGATAGTGACCTGTCCAATCAACAAAGAAAAGCATACATTGGAGGTAAAATATGGGTCTAGGGACCTGAGTAATATTTCAATGTGACTTTTTCAGAGATATTGACAGTTTATGAGCTAAATATGACTATGATACTAGATTTAACATGAAAATGGACTTAAAATAAGAAGAACATAACAAAATTGGATTCCATGTATCAAACAAAGTAGAGAAACTACATTATACAACAATTTAAGACTAAAGGAAGCTGAGATAGAACCTTTTCTCTTTTCAGCGGGGGCCATTTTGGATTTTATGGATAACTGCCACTAGGGGGGCCACCCCAACTTCCATGGATTTTTGAAAACCTTAGGCCTATACCTAACACCCTGCCAAAAATCAAAAACTTATCTAGAAGTGCCCAATCTTCATGATTTTTCACATATTCCTTCCCAGCTAATAGGGTATGAAGAATGTTTACTGGAAATAACAAGTTTCCATTGTTATAAATAGCACAAACTCATGACAGCAGTAAACCTCGATTAAGATGATATGTAAACATCCTCTCTGTTATAAATATCTGAATGGCCTTAATTGGGATGTCATCACATCAGAGCAGTCATACCAGCCATGGCATCACTGGGAAATCTGTGAGAGAGAACTCTTATCAAAAATTAACTTCAAAAAAAGTCCTTGCCCTCCTCTGTCAGGATAAGCATCACGTGACCGAAGAAGAATGGCTTTGAAGACTATGGGATGGTTAATTCCAGAATGACGGCATTATTTTTTTATGACAGGGAATGATAATTAGCCACTTTATTCATGCTTGAATCTATAATGCATACTGAGTGCACTCTAAACACCCCCTGACGCATTCAACATTTATTATGCAACCGACATCATGACTTGCAACTATTCATTAATCCTCCAAATTAAGCATTATTAAACGATTATAGGCTAAATGCTACTGTAAGCTCAAGCTGCATTGTAAATGTTGCAGACAATTTTCCCCAGTAATTTATAATCAGTCACGGTATTGTGGTATATTGTAAAGCACAAGAAATGTCAGAAGGTTTCACAAAACATCATCTGCAGACTTTGTGTGTAATATATCCCATGTATTTAATGAGTAATAAACTGTAGCACTGCTATCTTTATGGGGTGAAAATCAGTGTGGGCATTCCTTTCTCATTCTTCCCACCAGGACCTGTGGTGATTACTGCTTAGATAGCTGAGAGAGCAGTCAGCTGAGAGCAGAGCCTGCCTGGGACTAGACCAAAGCCTCTGGGAGGGAGCACATGACCAGATGGGGTGGGGCGGAGGGAGAGCATTGGGAGTGCCAATACTGACTTGAAAGAGTTGAAAGAAGAATTGCTTTGAAGTCTATTTAGATGACTGAATCCATTTTAAGTGGATTGCAACACTTTGAGTAACAATTGTTGAGGACTCTGGGGTATACTATGGAGGGTGAAATTAATCATGTGTTCCCCTATACATACATTAACACCATAATAGGCTAGGTCATTGAATGAAGGCAATCAATTAATTCATGTGTTTGAGTATGACTTTGATATGGCTTCCCAATGAAAAATGTGTATGGATAGGGAAGTATATGTCCAACCTCTAAAACCTGTGTTTAAACTGTTTTCACAGATGACACTCGAAAGGGCGTGTTACGCCTCATTTTTAACGCAGCCTAGTTCGCAAAGCAGGACCGGTGGTACCCGCTAATGGAAACAGCATCAGCGTGAAATACCGTTTGCTGTCAAGAATCACGTGTCCAAGCGTAACACTCACTCACATGGAAAAGTTGCCACTGCATGTGGCAGCCGAAATGTATCTGTCCGAATGTGCTGCAGCCTATTATGTTTTGAAAATATTTTTCTAACCAAAGCTTTTTAATGTCATCTGACAATACATAACGAGCCACGATAAACGCCACAATCGGAATGGAAACACGTGTGAGCAGGTGCAACACATCAATTCTGTGAGGGAATCTCTTTCGGCTGGAGCAGGCAATTGGGGACAGACCGCGGAGCTGTGGGCTGTTTGTGTGCAATATACAAAACAGGGGAAGGGCCGGTCAGTGTTTCATCCTTCGGAACAGCTCCACCTGAAAATGCAGTGATTGCAATCTAAGACGTTTGAAAAGAACAGGTCGACGTTTGCTTGATGCGGGACTTCGATTATTTTCACCAACGTCTTTAATAACCCAACATCTTAGACGACATTTCGGCAGCACCTGAGACGGGAAGCTCACACATACGAGCTGCAAGCCTCACTGACCCACTCGAAATTTGACTGCGTTCCGACCCTTGTGATGAGGACCGCACTCGGAGGCAGGGCTGACTGAACACCGAATTCGGACGATCCCCATAGTCCCAATCATCTGCAGATCAGGAACCACATTGAAAACGTTGACCTCCGCCTTAGCATCCGATCATGGATCCAGAGGCGGACATGCGTGGCACCATGTCGAAAAAGACAATGATTGCCAAAATCTTTAAAGTTCGAAAGAGAAGAGAAATGCTCTTCGTACAAGTCTGTTTCATCTGCAGTGTTCTCCTCTTGGCGTGGTGTATGTCTGCGCTCCTCACAAAAACAGGTGAGTTTCAAAGCCAGAATGGTTTATTGCAGGTAATAAATGTTGCGAGAAACTAGTCTACACAGGATACCTCTTGTATACAGTAGTAGTTTTGAGACGGTGACCAAAGGTTATACGATGATATAGCGCAATTTGATACGCACTGGAGGTTGCCGTGATGTGCGGTTGATTTATCTGTTGGATACTTAAGAATACTGTAACGTTACAACCCACATGTGTTTCGGGACTGCAACGAATTAACGCTTGGTGTTCATGACAGGTCAACACAGGGCTGTCAACCCCTCCGTAGCCTAATTCAGAGAATGATGCGAGATGTAATTTTACTTGCGGAGCGCGCTCCCTACGTTAAATAATGTATTTACTATTTTGCCCATCTTGGCAAATTCATTACCAGAGAGGGATTTTCTGTAAAACGATTACACAAGACTTGAACACCTAGAATAACAGTGCGGAGGCTTCGACCCATATGCCCGCTCTATTGAATTTGTCTCTGCTCGGACACCTGCTGTAGCCTAAGCGAGAGGGAAGGAGGGTTGGCCTCAGCTGCCGTGGGGATGGCGATGTGTCTCCCCTTCTTCACATTGTTCCCGATTAAGGCATGTGCCCGACTACAACTAATTTTAGTGTGCCGCACTGTGAAAATTGCTCTCTCTCTCTCTCTCTCTCTGTCTCTCTGTCTCGATCATCATCAGCGGAGAATCAGGCATTACACAATAGGCGTTCGTTTGGCTTGATCCTCATGCGCTCTCTCTCTCTCTCCTACGTGATTATCTGATTTCGCGTCACGCAGCTCCCACCGTAGATGTCCAGCTTGGGGAATAGCTGCGGGAGTGGAGTCGCCAGAGGATAGTATAGGGAGCGGAGGTTCGCAACATCTCATATCAGAGGCGGCTCACTCCGTCACCATTGATGGAATGTGGAGTCTCTCCCTCATTCTCTCTCGCGTTCTCTTTCCGTGAGTGACAACGCTTGATCCGTTCACAACACTAACACGCAGGAGCGCGGGAGAGAATGTGAGATGTAGGCTATCCACGGTAGGTTACAGTCGGTCATGAGTGTCAATCCTAGTTGTGTCGAGTAGGCTACTCGCTGAACGCACATTTGACTCGTCAGGAATAATTTTCAATTTTGCACTACATAGACAAAAGTATTGGGACGCCTTTCATTGCACAGGAACTTAAACGACATACTATTCTAAATCCATAGGTATTCATTCATATGGAGTGGAGTTGGTCCCCCCCCCCTTTACAGCTGTAAAAGCTTCCACTCTTTTGGGATGGATTTCCACAATATTTTAGACTGAACATTTTGGCCCATTTATTCAGAAAGGTATTTGTGAGGTCAGGCACTGATATTGGACAATTGGGGCCTGGCTTAGAATGTATGTTGTAGTTAATCCCAAAGGTATTTGAAGATGTAGAGAACCCTTTTCAAGTGATAAATCTATTTAATTCTTCCATTAGTCATCCATTTAAAACATCTGAAGATATGAGTAATTGAGAGACATTGTATTTATCAGGGTCTTATTATTGATATTAAATCATTGATGTTTAACAGTTTAATTATATGGTAAAGTCACAGGGGTTGATGACCAATTATATAAATGTGTGTTTTTAAGTGACCTATAGTGGATCAGTAGCTGGCAGTGTACTGCACCCTTATGTCAAGATCTTTAGGTCCCCTTTGATATCAAGCAGGATTCTCCAAGTTCAACACCTGCTGTGAAGTAGATAGCCGGAACCCTGTTAAATGGTTCTAAAACAAACCATTGATCCAAGTAATATAATAATATATATAATAATATAACCTGGATACTCTCTGTACTGGGAGTACTGTAAGGAAAAGAAATCGAGCAGAAGTACATAGACAGGCGGAGCCAGGCTAATAATAGGCTAATAATAGGCCTTTCAAATGATTTCATGTCCTTAAATGTTATGGTAAAGGACCACTACAGAAGACTGTAGTATATTTGGTTTCAAAATAGCATGCTGTGTGTTATTTGTGCACTTTTGCTTTCTAAAGCAAATGTGGTCTGCATTTACAACAGCTGGGATTACACTAGTGAATATTATTTTCTGTGGTAATCTGAAATCATATTTCATTTCATGAAGTGGAATACACAAGGCCTCAGGACAGAATAGCGCAGAATAACGCATCTCTCTCTCTCTCACACACACACACACACACACACACACACACACACACACACACACACACACACACACACACACACACACACACAGCAGTTATTTTATTAAAATACAAATGTATGACCAATAGCAAACAATTGTGTCAAAACTTATCTAGATCATAAATCATCAGCTCACTCGACTGTTGTCCTTAAAGACACTCCTAGTCAGACTGCAGGGTTTGCATCAGCATTGTTTGGCTCAGGGATGCAGTGGCATGACGTGGAGTGCATCATTGGCTGGGCTTCAAAGTGAAGTCAGCGTCATTCCTTTTTTCACGCTATCCTGAGCTTGTCCCTGGTGAACTATTTGGTTCTGCTCCAACCCCCTAAAAAAGACAAAACCCTCTGCTGTGCACCAGACCCTGGTGTTCATCGCAGCCTTGAAATGACATTGGGTTGTTACAGACATACACATACTCTATGGAACATAAGAAAAATTCGGAATCCAGAGAAATATTGCAGAGTACCACATTGTATTCACACCTGGCATTAAGATGGCAGGATGTTTTAATTAAGTCAGTATAGGATTACTTTTAAAGTTATGGTTTTTTAAAATTCACCTCATGCATCAGTATGAATTAAAGTATGCAATATGATTGGAAAGAGACTGTGCGCTATTATTAAAAATCTACTGATGTTTCTGTTGTACAGTAGTTGTCTGTGAATTTCACATCAGTAGATTCTTAATTATAGCACACAGTCTCTTTCCAGTATTTCTGAAGGAGGAAGGCAGTTACTGACTTAAGCCCCTCATCCTTGGCAGAGTTACAGAAAGAGGTGTATATTTGGTCCCGACACATCCCCCTGGTGTTTATTAATTACATTAGAACAACATGGGGCTTAAAGGATTACTCCAGCATGATATCATGAAGATGAGGCTGCTCCACCTGTTAGCAGCGGGTGGGAAAAGGGACCGAGGCAGGGAGGGTCTGCAGCCGTCCACCGTCCTCCCAGATGCTTTGTGAGGGCTGCTCGTCCACAGATGTGAGCCCGTCATTATATCAGGAGCACGCATCTGGAATGATAATGGCCGGCAGGGAGTCCACTGTTTAATCAGTGGTTGAATTTTAAACTGAGCAGGTCCTCCACTACCACTAAGGACTGTGGCGTATGATTTATGAGTCTCTGAGGATGGGTGTGTGTGTGTGTTTGTGTGTTGAAATGAAGGTAGAGAAGGTTATGAGTTTGTGAGTGTTCAATGTTTAATTTCACCATGATGTACTGTACATATGTAACTGTGATGCCTAAATAGTGTGTATGTGTATGTAATGGTATTACAATGGGAGCCCTGTATGTTTGGTGAGATTAATAAATGTAAATCCGCAAATAAGTGCTCCATCAGCTACTTATCCTGGGGATAGAGTTTTAAATCCAGAGTACCATTTTCATCCATACCGCAGTTCAAGTGACCAGTGACTGAGTCATAAACCCTTTACAGGGTCATCATAGGGTTTCCGCAGGGATCAGACTTTTCATTGACCAGCTTGCAACAGTAGCAGGATACTGGGTGGACAGATGGAGGGACGGACCATAGATGGATGGATGGTTGATGATATTAGTGACGTGTGACTGGGTCTTTTGCAGGGCACGGCCTGGTGATGCAGGAAGGGACGTTTGTGGCCACCGATCGCTTGGGCCGGAGGCTGATGGCCACAGCGGGAGACAATGAGACGGAACAGAAGAACTGCACAGAACCAGGTACTGTTAGAACTGTTTTCACATTCCCCATAGCCCCAAGAGAAGAACTGCACAGAACCAGGTACTGTTAGAACTGTTATCACGTTCCCCATAGCCCCAAGAGAAGAACTGCACAGAACCAGGTACTGTTAGAACTGTTATCACAATCCCCATAGCCCCAACAGAAGAACTGCACAGAACCAGGTACTGTTAGAACTGTTGTCACGTTCCCCATAGCCCCAACAGAAGAACTGCACAGAACCAGGTACTGTTAGAACTGTTATCACGTTCCCCATACCCTTACTATGTCATCGTCCCAGTTATTCTTATGAGTGATAGTGTTAGTAATCATTCAATACATCTAAATAGGAGTTAGATTGAAACCATTAGTTGACACATACCAAGCCTTTTCAGGTAGTTGGAACACGGAATATGAGCATCTTGCCTCTGGCATTTGATTGACTGCATCTAGACACCTCTCCATCTCCAAAGTAGTCCAAAATAGTCTTGATACATTTGTCTGTGTTTAATGAGCACCAGATCCTGAGTTTACTTTAGGATGTTGGCATCTCTAGACTGGTCATCATAATTTAAATAGTACTCACTATAGGATGCTTTTGGTTTGATCTTTACATAACTTGAGTAAGCGTGAGTTGTGCAGATAGCCCTGCACCAATGCTCAGTATAGTCATGTTATGTGAGAGAGTGTTTGTACCAGTCCTGAGTGAGTGACATTCTGGATTGTGCTGACATTGTTACCCACCTTTTCTGTCACTTCTCCTGAATCACATCTCATTTAACAGTGGTCCATGTACAGTAATTACAAAAATTATTCATCACGCATAACTCGTGCGAGTTCAATCATGACATTGGCACAGTTCCTGGAAAACTGACTGTGAATTGTTGGAAAGACGAATTTTAAAACCCGTGTGTGCTTTCTGAGCGTAGAGGTGAAGAGGTTGTTACTCACTTGTCACCTCTTCCCATCCTCCTTCCCATTCAGTCTTTACCTCTGATTTCCACAGTCACATTTTTCACTCGCACTCTCTTTTTAAAAAAAGAAAAAGAAAAAAAAATGGATTGATGTATTTGAGAGACTTTTAGGGGCCAGGGCTGCCACGTGCATGCGGTCTAATAACGGCACAGACAGCACTATGGACCCTTTCAAGAGAGTTCCATTCTCAGCATCATAGTTGACCCCACAAGGCTTCCGTTTTAACATTCCATATGTTATCTTAATGCAGAGGAAGTAGATTGGGGCCCAAATAGAACGTTCAAGCATTGTTTTTGTTTACCTTGTTGAAAGGGTCTATATTTAGCTCTCCCTTCATCTGACTCTGCCTCTGACCCAACCGAGAGTATTGAATGACTGTTCCTCCGTTACTCATCAAAAAAGAAAAAAGGAAGGAAGAAGAAAAAAGAAAAAGAGAAAGAAAAACCCAGGGGCAGAGTCGACCGCCTTGGACACTCATGAAAAACCCAGGGGCAGAGTCGACCGCCTTGGACACTCATGAAAAACCCAGGGGCAGAGTCGACCGCCTTGGACACTCATGAAAAACCCAGGGGCAGAGTCGACCGCCTTGGACACTCATGAAGGAAAAAGGGCGAGCGAGTCGTGCTTATGATACAGTTCCGAGGCGAGTGCACAGTTAGCACTTTGGGCTGACAGGAAGAGGATATCTTGCAGGGTCTGAGTCGTTTTTTTTTGATTATTTACAGTAGTGCGGGGCAGGGTGCTTGAATGTGAATGACTACCGTGTCAGAGGGAAAAGGCCATGTTTGCAGATTAGTGGATTAGTGTCTTTTTATATTTTATTTTATCTTATTTTATTTTTGGCAGTTAATCCACGTCGGTTCTGGTTTAGGTATAGGGTTGCTTGGACCACAGCTGCAATGTGGGTGGATCTGTACTGCAGTCTGTAATGCATGCATAATTATAAAAATGACAGCAACATTATTATATATTATTATATATTATATTATAATATTATATATTCTTCATAAGAAAACGATTAATAATGCACATGCATAGATGCAAATGCACATGTGGAGCAACACATACAGTGTAATGTGCACTATCATGCATCGCCATGTACACAAATGTGTCAATTCACCATAAATAATTGAGCATACAGTTAGGGTGCATGCAGACGCTTGCTGAAAAGGCTGGTTGACTGGAGAAATGTAGGAGATTTTTGAAAAATAGAAAACATGGCTTGTTAACCTGATTGCTCAGTCATAATGAGCTTGAAACATGACAGCAATGCAGATGGACTGACACTCGCATAGCGTATGGTCAAGCCAGTCATGTTTCAAAGTCACTTTGAAATGAGTTTGAAGGGGGATCTTTGATTGGGACAGATGCTGGCTCGCAAGGAGTGGGTCATTAAATGAACACACTTCCTGTGCCTTTGTCATCTTAGTAATGTATTATACATGAACATTTTTATAGTGTCAGAGCCAATTCAAAAGAACCAGTGTATTATCTATCTCATCTTGTCCTCTGTGTAAAGAATATAAAATGGTACATTCCTAACTACTGCATTCATTATTAGTAAAGAGACATTTCCGAACATTTGAAAGGGCTGAATTCTTTTGAAGTGTACATCTTCGTTTGCATTAATTATAATCCTGACACTGAAACAAAAAAGCCTAAAAGGCATTCTTTGCATAGTGTATATGCTGTGACATCCAAATAGGTACATTGAAGTACTTCATAAATACTAGGGATAAATCCAGGGTTGTCTGAGTGCTGGTGTAAAACTAACTGCTGTTGAAGTTGTGTGATAATCTCCTGTCTTTGCTATGTACCAGCCATTGCTTCTGAGAGGTGGTGAAGTCCTCTCACCCTAATGGCGACGATGAATGTATATGACAGTGACGATCGTAACTTGTTGCAAACGCACATGGGAGTAAATTGCGTTCACAAGTTGACATCCTGTCCAAACATAGATGCAGTGCCGCGCCAGGTCCAGTCCTGCCACCGGCTGCAGTCGCCCTCTCTGTAGTCGGACGTTATTCTAATGTCGTTAGACAGTCTGCTTGCTAAGTGTGGATGGAAATTCCCTGACTGGATGCAAATGAAATGTCAAGCGTCTCGGCGGCCACTGCTCTCTCTCCCTAGAGGGTGGCTAGTGTGGGGGGGGCAGATAGACGAACGGTCCGTCCAGCCCAAGTGTGTGGCGTCACAGGAGCCTGGTGAATGCCCCAGGACAGGGCAGTAGGGCCCCGATAATCCCCCCTACCCCATCACGATCAGAGCCTGAGGCCCTCTGGTGAGCGGTGAGGGAGGGCGCAGGCTGATGGAGGGTCTCCATGAAGGACAGCAAGGACGAAGGTCACCTAGCATCGCCTGAACATCCCCTCTCTCCGTTCATGTCTTAGTACGGTAAAGCACAAGAGTCAGTGCATCACAATCCATTTAAAATGGCCCATGTCTAGTCAAGGAGGCAACTCATCATAGATTGTTTGGGGGGGGGGGCATGAGGTGAGTTGTTATGATGGCAGCGTTTTAACGTCCCATTCTAATCATTACTAGCTGGGAAGTGAACAGCTCGTATTTACTGATCTGTGACACCAGCAAATAGTCAGGTTAGGCGTCCGGTCCTCCAACAGAAGGCTGAATTCAGAGAACAGAATCTATGAATCCAGCAGTGGCTGTCTGGCGGACAATTGCAGAAATTTCCGGAACCTTTTTTCCGCTGCCCTTCCGTGTCGACGATCAGTGTGGACCACTGGAACTTTGAGTGCCCACCCCTGCGAGGACACCGCTGACTCCAAGCCAAGCATGAAATGTGGCAAACGGCTATAAACGTTGGCCAGCTGTGAGAAAAGTCTGAATGTGAAAGAGTGAGAAATGTTCACATCGGAGCTACTGGAGCCAGGGAGAGAGAGAGAGGGAGAGAGAGAAAGAGAGAGAGGAAGAGAGAAAGAGAGAGAGGGAGAGAGAGATGTGGAGCATGACAGCAATGTGCAGAGGCAAATAGAGCAAAATCATCGTAATCATAATGAAGCCAGCCGGGCATGCACTGCATTAAAGCATGTTTGGATCATTTATGAGGTGATAAGTTACAGAGTAACAGAGCCAGAGTTCACACTCAGGTAACAGTCATCTAAAACTTGACCACAAAGCTGGCCACACTGCCAAGCACCAAAGGCAAAATGAAGAATAGCCTTTATGGACAGTACAGTGCAGATGCTCAGTGCAGATGCAAGCTAGCTGAGAAATACACTGCCACTGTGGTGTATAAGGGGCTGCCAAGGTCTCAGGAGATAAACTGCCACCACAAGGTTTGAGAAACTGGGCAATAGCTACTTTTTACCTGCAACTTTTTACCTGCAAAAGATGGTCACTTGGGTTGATGTATCCTTGTATATGCACAGTATGTAGCATAGGACATTGTAACCACGTTCTCCACCCCATAATAATGTGTGGCATTGATCTTTGATGTTCCTCCTCATGCCTGCCAATACCGCACCCTTGTTCTTCAAAAAGGCTCTAGCAATTATGGTGATGGTCAGTGATGTCAAAGTGTATTGATGCAACATTTTCTCTATGGCATTTCTCACTGAAGTACGCAATAGCTTTGTGTTGTTAAATCAATGGAAGGGGCCAATTTGCCAATTGCAGGGATTCATGTGGACATATGGTAGGGGTCAGTGGTTGACGTTTTTTTTTTGTGTGAACTGCATGGTGTCTTTGTCAAGCTGCTGCTCAGGGTTTTGATGGAAGGCTATTGAATATTGGTGTCCTTTGTGAGTCTCTGTTGCTCCTTGTGGTCAGAGGCTTGTGTATGGCTGAGTTAACCTGCCCCCATCTCGTGACCTCCCCCACCCCACAGGGATAGTGGTGGACACACACACACATGCGCGCGCACACACACACACACACACACACAGACACACAGGCATGATCAAAAAAGCCATGCATGCATGCGCAGAAGCAAACACACACACACACACACACACACACACACACACACACACACACACACACACACACACACACACACACACACACACACACACACACACACACACACATATACACATACACATAATACTATTTAGGCATCACAGTTACATATGTATAGTACACCATGATGAAATTAAACATTGAACACTCACAAACTCATAACCTACTCTCCCTCCATTTCAACACACACTCTCTCTCTCTCACACTCACACACACACACACACACACACACACACACTCCCAATGCACGCATCCAGTCAGCAGAGCAGGATGTGACGCTGGCTGTCGAGACCTTGTGCATAATACATTCTAGCATTCTTTGGCCTCCAGCAATAGACAAGCAGTAAAAGAGAGTTCGAGTTCCTCTTGCTCTCTTGTTCTTTTTTTCTCTATTTGTGTCTGTCTGAAAGTGTGTGTGTATTTGTGTGTGTACGCCTCCCCCTCCTCTCTCTCCCTTTGTGTCTCTCTCTTTGTGTGTGTGTGTGTGTGTGTGTGCGCGCGCGTGTGTGGGTGCCAGCCCTACAGTATGAGATGCGAGAAAGAAGCGAGACAAGTCAAATACTTGTAAAAAAAAAAACTGAAAGTGATGAGGAACATGGAGACAGTTGCTCTGACAGGCTCGGCAAGGAAAGTGCGAGCAAGAAACTGAGGGAAGCTGAATACGGGAAAATAAGGTGAAATTCAACGATAGGATGGGGTAGAAGGAGGAGGAAAGGAAAAGAAGCAGTGCAGAGAGGTACAGGGATGAGGGAGAGAAGGAGTGAGTAAGAGGGCGAGAGAGAGAGAGAGAGAGAGAGAGAGATGAGGGATGAGAACATTCTCCTCCACTACTTGGAGACCTAAAGGCCAAATAGAGGTCATCTGACCTGTCACAATCATGGAATGTCTTACATGTGTGTGGTTGTGTGTGTATGTGTGTGTGTGTGTGTGTGTGTGTGTGTGTGTGTGTGTGTGTGTGTGTGTGTGTGTGTGTGTGTGTGTGTGTGTGTTCACATGAGTGTGTGTGTGTGAGTTTTACATGAGTGTCTGTGTATCTGTACTGATGCATGAGTGTCTGTGTGTGATGCCTTAATGGTCTTTGTGTGTGTGTCTGTGTGTGTGTGTGTGTGTGTGTGTGTGTGTGTGTGTGTGTGTGTGTGTGTGTGCACAAGTGTGGGCATTGTCAGCTAGGACCAGCCAGGGGTCTCCTCTCCTCTCCCTCCCTCCCCAGAAGCTCCCTCCTCTCCTCTCCTCTCCTCTCCTCTCCTCTCCGCTCCCTCCTCCTCCTCCTCTCCTCCTCTCCTCCCTCCCCTCCTCCCCTCCCTCCTCTCTCCTCTCCTCTCCTCTCCCTCCTCTCCTCCTCCTCCTCCTCCTCTCCTCTCCCCTCCCTCCCTCCCTCCTCTCCTCTCCCTCCTCCCTCCTTCCCTCCCCTCCCTCCTCCCTCCTCCCTCTCCTCCTCCTCCTCCTCCTCTCCTCCTCCTCCTCCTCTCCGCTCCCTCCCCTCCTCTCTTCTCCTCTCTTTTGCACACTTCTTTTCATCTTCTCTTCTCCTATCCTCTCCTCTCTTCCCTCTCTACCTCTCTCCTCCCATCCCTTCCTCTCCTCTTTTCCTCTCCTGTCCTCTCTCTCCTGTCCTTTCTCCCTCCTCTCCTCTCCTCCTCTCCTCTCCTCCCTCCTCCTCCTCTCCTCTCCTCTCCTCTCCTCCAGTCCTCTCTCCCCTCCACTCTCCTCCTCTCCTCTCCTCCTCTCCAGTCCTCTCTCCCCTCCTCCTCCTCCTCCTCTCCTCTCCTCCTCTTCTCCTGTCCTCTCCTCCTCTCCTCTCCTCCTCCTCTCCTCTCCTCTCCTCTCCTCCTCATCTCTCTCTCCCCTCCCATCCTCTCCACTCTCCTCCTCTCTTCCTCTCCTGTCCTCTCTCCCCCCTCCTCTCCTCCTCCTCTCCTCTCCTCTTCTCCTGTCCTCTCCTTCTCTCCTCCCCTCCCTCTCCAGTGCACCCAGCGAGTGCTGTTTGTTTTGGGGGCAGCCTTAATGAATCTCCCCTGCAGCATCTGTCCCACTCAACCTCTGCTGATTAAATAACAGGCTCTAATGCCTTTTACTTTTAAATACGCCACGTTTGAAGACTCACACCAACCCAACACACGCTGCATAGACAGAGATTAAAAAATGAAAGTGAAGAAAGCGAGAGAGAGGGGGGGTTCTGCAGAGAGCTTGCTGATGCTGTGAAAATGTGATATATACTGTATATTGGTAAATCCAAAGCCTAATGAGGATGCACTCTTGATCCGTGCATACTGTACTTTCTGCACTGTGTAATACTCTGGAGTATGAGTTCCTTAAAGTGTATCGGTTCTCCGGGAGATATTTACTCATTTGCGTATTTTCTTTGCTCTAGTAGATGGGGCTGCTGCCGCAGCAGTGTTTTTGCTGTCAGGGCTAATGTGCTGCTGCTCTCTGCAGCAGTAGAGACAGTTATTTGTTCTGCTTTTTAGTTAGTGTAGTAGGTTGGTTAGGATGCTGCATTTTTCACAGAGAACATTCATTTACATTCAGACTGGAATACATATTACTTTTTTTATGTAGCAGACACTTTCACCCAAAGTAACCTCTTTTACTAAACACATAAACATTATCATCAGTGTGTGGGCCATGATCCTAGTGGTCAAGTTTATGGTTTATGTATTCATACAGTTTTTACCAATTATTTATCAATGATCAGCTATACAGCATTAGCCTGGTCCTTACCGTCTGTGACTACGTTTCTCTTCTGTCTGGAACAATGTGATAATAATCTGTCTCCGTAATGGGCGGATGCTTATTTTGAGGTTTAAAATCATTGGAGTTCCCTTAACCAATCAGCAACGTTTGGTAATGGCGTATGCAATGCCCGGAGTTCAGGCTCTTCGCTTCCCACTTCTGCTCTCAAACAGACCGCTGGCTAGTTTGTAGGCTACCTGACCGCCAGGGCAGTCTCTTCATAGTGGATATATCTCTGTTGCGCCAGCCACAGACCGAGAGTTGTTTACCAAAAGCATCACGTCACCAAGATTATATCAGCTCTTATCACATGCCAGTTTTCCTCTTATCTCTTCTCGCCGCTTATCAGATGATTGTTGTTCTACGATTGTTGTTCTACTGGGAACCAAACGTTCATTTTCTCGTATTTGAAAAAAATGCCCAGATCCGTTTATTGGGTGCCACGGATGTCTATCAAATGCGTCTATGCATAGCTCATCATCGTCTCGCTTTCCCACCTGTTCTGTGATTGGTTCCCTATCTCAGGTGAAAATTTGCTCCATGGTCTCCAGGCTGCCTTAGCAGCGTGAATCAAATCGCGCGCAAGCCAGCATGGGAACACCCAGGCTAGAGAATAACAAGCAGCAAACGTTTATTTGAAAACATGATAAGTAGTGATGCATGTAGTACACTTGTGCGTTTAGGTTTAGTTATCACCATCTGATAAATCAAACTTTTCCCAAAGCCAGTTGGAAGGAGAGTTATACGACGTCCTTGCCTTTTATAAAATTGACAAGACAAGCCTCTTGTTCCTGCTTTAATTGCATGATGCCCTCGAGAGTTGAGACAACTTCGCAGATAGCTTCTAGTGTCTCTTCCTCCGTCGCCATTGTTGCTATGCTGTTGAACTACAAGCAACTTGGACTACAAGCAAGTTCAGGCAAGTCATCACTCAACTGTTAAGCTGAATGGCTCGGCTACATGAAAGCCATTATAATGTGGGTTGGGCCAGACTACGTGCGAGACCTAAATCAAATTTAGGGCGGAAGTACGTAGGATGGTAACGACCAGGCTAATACAGCATGACTTAGCGGACAACCTTTTGCTACTTCTGAAGTGCAGCTATGTTGTGCCTTGTTTGAGGTGTGGTTGGCTGTTGGCTGTTAGTTGCACACGTGAATAGCATTCTTTGATCAATAGTTAATGGTATCAGTTAAAGTAACAGCTCCCCCCAATGTAGTTGAAATTCTTGTCATTTGGTGGAATTGTTAGATATATGATAGACAATACGATATGGTAAAGTCGAGATAGATAGATAGATAGATAGATAGATAGATACTTTATTGATCCCCAAGGGGAAATTCAAGAAAGTCAGTTAGTGCTGCGCGGTATACCGGTTCACAGCGTATACCGGTGTATATTTTCATTATGATATGAATTTTTAATATACCGCCATACCGGTGTATTTGATTACACAACGTTTGGAGCAGCTATGCCCGTAGCGACAGTGTTTCAGGCGGGACTTTTTCACACGCGCGATGGTGCGACTCTTGGCTTGGCATGTAGTGAGGGTAAACACAAAACACCTTACGTTTTTCCACTAAAGTATGACCCACACAATAACAATAAGGCATGTTTCTGATAGGCCTATTTGACAGAGTAAGCATATTAGCAGAGAGGTTTTATTTTTCAATTGTATAATTTTCAAAAAAGTATAATTATTGCAAGTTGCACTACTTTTTGTATTGGTTTTATACAAGATGTTTGTGAAATTTGCACAGTAAAAAAATCTGTATTTTGACTGCAATTGTCTTTGCATTCTGATTCCTCACTTCATTAGAATCATGAGTGGGTCTTTGTAAACAGCATCATTTTTTGGGGCCATGCAAACCTGCATTACCATTAGTGTGGAGTTATTCTACATCATGACAGGAAAATAGACCATCCTTAGTCAATCTACTGCAGCAATCCCTCTCTCAACCTGTAGAAAATGCTGTGAATATCTGATTATGCGTGAGAAAAAAAATACCGTCATATACCGTGAAACCGTTTTTTTTTTTTTAATTTTGAAAAATACTGATATACATTTTTGGTCATACCGCCCAGCACTAAAGTCAGTGTTCAGTGAAAGATGCAATATCATACATGTCGAACAGTCACTATTTTTTAATCTGAATGTGTAGTTAAAGGTGCCATGTGTAAGAATTGAGGTAAAAATATCCAAAAAATTAGCTATACGCATCAAAAGAATGAGAAGAAATAAGGGCGATGATGTCATTAAAAAAATGGCAAGGTATAGTGCTGCAGGGATATCAACCAGAATTAGCATGCTAAATTACTAGCCACAGCCCGACAGGTGTCATAATACCAGCTTCGGCCATGGGAGGCGGTATGCGGGCAACATAACCGCCAGCCAAACTGCAATACACGTTTCTCGGTTGTTTCTCTAGGGTAGACCAACTCACTTTCTGGAGGTATACTGCCTCCATCTTTTATGGAATGTGGAGTATGAATTGATTTTTTGGCGGATATTACACATGGCACCTTTAAAGCCAAACCAGCTATTAACTGAGTAAATGCATGATTGACACGATACAGGCATGGCTGTCCCCACATGGCCTGGTCCTTTCCTTTCTGCAGCAGTGAGTGAGTGTGAGGAGTCATTGGACATACACACACACACACACACACACACACACACACATTCTGCAGGAAGGTCTGCTGGTGGAGTGGCTACATCACAGGGAAACACGGTCAGAAAACACTCATCTGTCTCTTCCCTCTGCTCTCAAGCTGCTGCTGGTTGAACACAGATGCTATCAGCCATGGGGTTTTACTCCATCTTCAGCAACATAAATAGCCACCATGTCCCGAGGACGGGAGGGGTGAAGAGGGGGTGGGGATGGAGCTTAATGATGAAGCTTCTACTCAGAATGTGCTGGAAGAGAACTTTAGTGTTATTACCCAGAATGCCTTTCTCTCATATAGCCCTTTTCCCCCTGCACACACACACACACACCATGCACACCACACACACATACACCACCATGGGCAGTGGCAGTAGGGGGTGTGTCAGCCTCTCCATCTCCTGCTGAGTGAATGAGATTTTAATGTGAACCGGCTAATGGACTTCATCAGAAGGAAGAGCAGGTCACACAGGCCCTCTGTCCCAGCACATCATGTCCAGGAGCCGGCCAAAACCCAGATCCATCAGTAAAGAGGCCGTTATGTCTGGCCAGCTATTAAAGATGCGTTTCTTGTTAGCGTCTGGGGGCAAAAAGCAGAAATCCTGGACTTGGTTTTAGGATCTGTGCTTCTTGTTTCTCCAACACAAAACGGAGACACGTGTTCAGCAGGGAGCCGGCAGTCATAATTCATGAATGTGTGAAATGGAAGCGGACTGCTGTTAAATGATTGATCCTGGGCGGTTGTTTCTTCCCTTCTTCTTCCTCTTCTTTCTCTTCTTTTCCTTCCCTGCGTGGCGCAGCCTCTTTGGGGAGTACTCTTTCTCTCATTCTTTCTCTCGTTCCCCCCCTTTCTCTCTCTCTCAATCTCTCTCTCTTGTTCTCTCTCTCTCTCTCTCTCTCGCGCAGCTGGGAGCCAGGAAGAAGCGACAGTCGGGCAGACGCTAAGCGGAACAGAGCGTTCTCTCGGCTCGTTCTTTCTCGCGTGCGGGCCGTGTGCCATGTGCCGTGTGCTGCCTTGCTGTCACTCACGCTTCCCCTTCCTCTCCTGACACAAATGAGATATTAATGATGACGTCCCGGATCAATAGCGACGTGTCTTTACTGATTTGTGAAAGCGACAAACGTAACGCAGAATGCTGACGAAAGCAATAAAAAAACAACATATTTCTGTGCAGAGTTTTGCCTGACAGGAACAGCCTGGCCTGAATTCAACAAGATCTGTGTCAGTTTCAGGTCAGTTTTGTAATAAAATGAAACAGAACATTAAGCACAACAAGGGTTTCATCTGTTAGGCAGGGCTGTAATCCAGCAATATTTTGATTAAAGGGGACTGAGACTAGCTCGCAGCACTAAGCTGTCATGTTCAACACTTGTTGGAATACTCACCTTTTCTGCTAGACGGTTCCACAAAGAAACCCACTCTTTGTTTGTCTTTCTTTCATTCAACGGAGATCAGTAGAGATGCGTTCTCTTCAGTCATGCCCATCCTTTGCACTCAACAGATATGTTAGGCAGAGGAACCACCTACTCTGTAGGCAGCATTTCCGACTCACGACTCAGGGCTAGGATTGGCTTGGATTGATGTCAGAGATTTAACTCATGACAAACCCATTCATTCATAGCTGTTGTTCATGGCCTGAAAGCTTAAAGTCATGGTCTTCTTCAGCTTCATGGTCTTGCGGGGCAGATGAGAGATTTTGCTTGTCAAGCACTGTGCTTATAAAGTGCTTATGAAATCACTAAGAGACTGAGAGTGGGACAGACAAGAGAAGTTATTGAATTTATTTTTTACTGTGCATAGGTTCTGGCACAGGTTGTCCTTTACTACATTGTTATATATCCTGGCAATATAATACTTCATTTTCCGTTATTACTTCAAAACACTTTAATCAGTTTTTTTATTTGGTTGGGGATGTTCTTTTGTGTTGCACTGCGACCTGCTGACCTGCTGTGAAGCATAGCCTTAATGTGGAGCACAGCCTTAATGAAATCATCAATGGACCACTGTGTTATGCAGTAAGACTGGTCTGAACCCATACCAGTGCCGTGTAGCATTCCCAGGATGCTGCTTTTAGGACTGTATGTGAGTGAGATTAGCAGGGTGTTTAACAATGTGTCCTTCAGCTAACAGACCTGTGCTGATTTAGAAGGCAACACGCAGTCTTTTGTAAACACATTGCCCCATAAGTCATGTATATATATATATATATATATATATATATATATATATATATATATATATATATATACATGACTTATGGGGCAATGTGTTTACAAAAGACTGCGTGTTGCCTTCTAAATCAGCACAGGTCTGTTAGCTGAAGGACACATTATATATATCACACATCTGCAGTGTATGTGATAACACAAGTTGATAACACCATTACAGGTCAAGATGAAATAGAATTGGGTTGAAGTGTACTGTACCCATTTCATATGCAGCCATCGTTTCAGAAATAAAATATGCTCAATCAATCTCTCATGAGAAATGGCACACAAAGTGGGTCGGGAAATATAAAGTGTGCATAGCTGCCTTGCTGCCTAGATAAGAGGAAATTTCCTACCAGTTCAGTTATTCCTATAGCCTACTTAAAGGTTGGATATGTTTATGAACTGCATCTGCACCCAGACTTGTCCGAAAATGACTTTGAAATATGGCATCATTTTCTTTTTCTTTTTTTATGTGATTGTTATTTTACCCCTAGGAAATGGACTCTGAAATTCAGCCAACTCTTTAGATGGGAAATCTCACTAGACTTCATAATTACTTACTGGATTTATGTCATGTGTGTGGAGGGGGGGAGGGGGTTGCGAGAGAAAGAGAGAGAGTGAGAGAGATCGCCAAATTGTTGTGAGCATTGTATCCAGAAAAACAGCGAAGCAAGTGCTGATTGCAGGTTTATTTTTAGGGCGTTGATCTGATCAAGTGCAGATGAGATACCTCTCCTCCACTGGCTACTACTGAAAGCAATGATAAACAATATCCCACTACAAAGTACAACGGGAACATGAATAAAGTTTGCCAAAACTCTGCAGTAAGTCATAAATAAACACAATTACATATCCATCCTTTGAAGAGCAGAGATCTATACGTCCTTTGCTAGCTCTGTGATGTAAACGCACAATAAACATTTCATTAAGAAGGAGAAGACGGAATCAAAGTCCTCCCTCTGGCACTGGAAAGAGTTCTGTCCTAGTTTATATACCGGGAATGGAGATTTTCTGACGGATACTTCTACCAGGAAACTAAAATGTTTTAATCTCCCGCATTGGGTACTAGGAAACAGAGAGTGAGTAATTGGTGAGATTGTCATCTTGTAATTGCAATGTTGGTTCAATTTAGATAATATAGCTGTGCTTTTAATCACTCTGTTAAGTGGTTATCCTTAAAGGAGGTGTTATTTCTTTGGCGTTGGAGTTATTCATGTGTTTGCTTAATGTAAGGAATTTGTGGTGATTATTATTTTAGTTTATAGTTAGTCATGACTAGGACTGCACAATTATCGCAATCATAATCGTAATCGCAATATAACAACACAATTGCCTAATCGCAAAAGCTACAAATAATTGTGCCCCGTTAATTTTGTCTCATTTCTGACTTTTATGTTCATTTCATCCTCCTTGACTATGCCACTTCTGGTTGGTGGGTATGCATAGTGTGTGAGGGGCACAGAAATTCTGATTGGTGAGCTTCACAGTTGGTCGGGAGTGCTGTGCTTCTTGTGCACTGAGCGTGATCACCAATCAGGGGTGGCATAAATTAAAGAGACTTTTCAATATTGAACTGAATCACTTCATTGACATTCAAAAGTCATATTCGCAAAATCACAATCGCAATATCTGTCAGAAAAATCGCAATTAGATTTTTTTTTTTTTCAAATCGTTCAGCTCTAGTCATGACTGTGTGGTATTGCAAAGGATGACTTTGCCTCCTTCACAAGTCCTTCCTTCTGAAGGCTTTTGTTCACATCGTGACACGTATCTCCCTCACACACTCTTTCTTCTTCTCCTCCTCTCCTCATCCTTGTCCTCTGTTGCATCCCTCCTGTGTGCGCTGGTAGCCTGGCATGAAAGCGGTCGTGGGCTGGCGCCGCGAGAGTAATGGTGATGTCATCCATTATTGATCGCCGCTCGTGCAGTTCCTGAGGCTCCTGCAACGAAGAGCCTGTCAGCGTGTGCGCACACGCACACACACACACACACACACACACACACACACACACACACACACGCTTGCATGCACACATACACACAGTCCTAAATGCATCATCACTCCCAAAATAGCAACAAGTCCCCACACACACACACACACACACACACATACACCTCTAAATATATGCATGCACATATACTGCTCTGACCCTGAGAGGCAAGAACACACAGGCAGGGGTTGGCTCAGGTCCTAGCAGCTAACACTGTGTGTGTGTGTGTGTGTGTGTGTGTGTGTGTGTGTGTGTGTGTGTGTGTTTGTTATCATTGTGGGAGCTAGCATTATTTTGGGAGAGATGATGCATTTGAGCAGGATGTTTGTGGGTGTGAGAGTGTGTATGTGTGTGTGTCTGTGTGTTTTTAGTTGGGTCTGAAACTACTGCCAATGTGGTATGACTATGAGGGATGTCACCACACCCTAGTGATGTTCCATAACATTTTAGCAGTGCTTCTATAAGGTTGAATTGAACCTTTTCACTGCAACTGTACACATTGATGTAGCGACTTTAACTTAGCTTAGCTTAGCCATTAAAATCTTGAGATCTGTTTTGCTCATTCTTGTCCTGAGAGCATGGAGCTGAGATCCTTGCCATGCTGTATACTGTGTCCCTTATTGCCTCCAGGTTCTTTGACCAATGTGCTGCATTAATTCTGCTTTTTAATGTGCTTCATCTTTTAAAGACCTTGAGCTTGAATATGATTCAAATTAGAGGCAAAACATGCTTGCAGTTCAATGTCCTAGGAATTCAAACCCCTTGTTTTCAAATAAATCTTTAAAGAGATTCATAGGTCAGGTTTCGGGGCTATTTATAAAAATAGAAGCAGTCGTTTTGCTACGATGTCCTTGCACACATTGTTTCAGTCCGAGATGTTGTGAGTATGTGTGAGTGAGAGAAAGAGAGAGAGAGAGAGAGAGAGAGAGAGAGAGAGAGAGAAGAGGGAGTGAAAGGGTGAGAGTGTGCATATGAGTTGGAGAAAGGTTGAAGGAGAGCGTGTGAATCTGGAAGAGAGAAAAGGGGGTAGAGAGAAGAGAGAGAGGGAGAGAGAGAGGAGGGGGAGAGATTGTGGATTCTGTCAGTATGTGAGAAAGAGAGATGGCATGCGTGTAGGAGGCATGAGAGAAAGCTATGGTGTGTTTGTGTGTAGGAGCAAGCTAGAGTGAAAGAGAGAGGGTTTAGTGGGATATATGTCTCTGTGTGAGTGTGTGTGTGTGTGTTGTTGAAGAGAGAGTGGGCGTGTGTCGTGCAATGTGTGGTGGTTCTCCTGAGAGAGATGCTCCTCTCCTCCCAGGAGATGACCTTGGCTGTGTCCTCTGTGTGTGTGGGGGGGGGGGGTGGCGGTTGGCAAGGAGGGATATGTGATCGGGGTAGGAGGGATGTGTAACTGCAGAAACACACACATACTTTTTAATCACACACACACACACACACACTACATACATAAACACACACTCATGGGTACACCAATAGCCATACGCTGTCCTGTTGCTGACGTTCTAGATGTACTGGAGATGTAGCTGATGCTTTTGACAGAGTAATTTCAGAAAGGGATATTTATGTGTATAGAGTAGTGTGTGTGTGTGTGTGTGTATGCGTTTGTGTGTGTGTGTGTGTGTGTGTGTGTGTGTGTGTGTGTGTGTGTGTGTGTGTGTGTGCAGTAATGGCAGTGGTGTGTGGATGTGATTTGCATGGATCCTCTTAAAGTCCTGCCCTGTAAATTACACGGCTGCTTTGCATATTGGGTCGTGGCGGCTGATTTATTGGCCAGTAGACGTGGTCATTTTTTCAGTGCTGGTGTGATCAGGGCTCTTAATAAGTGGTGAGTGGTTATAGTGGCCATCTCTCCACCAAGGACCAAGACAAAGATAGATTGCCTGTGGACTCCCATGCATGTTTTAGCCCATAGAGGCAGTGCCCTTCTATGAGCCAGTTTAAACTCACTTACTTTTACACAGCCTTCCTCAGTTCTCATTCATCCCCGTGCCTCAGCTGCACAGCAATACAGTAGGCTATGATAACAGCAGCCCCTCATAGATTAACACTGTGAAGTGATGCTACATATATGCATGTCTCTCTTGGACTCTTGACCTATTAACTTCAAAATGACAAATAATGATGATTATAAACAAAGACAATGCCAGTTTGTGTTGATGATTTGGTGATTGTGATTACATATGCAGTGATCCAGCAGTAAGGGACTCTCTCTCTCTCTCTGTCTCTCTCTCTCTCGTTCTCCTTCCCTCCCTCTCCCCCACCCCCTTTCCTATGAACTGGGTCCTAATTGCTTTTAAGGAGGTTGCAGGTCACAACCATTTATTTTAATTAGTGTAATGACTCGCCTGATCAGGGACCTGTGCAGACCCCTGAGGCGTATTGACTGAATCCTCACGGGTTACTTGATGGCCTCTGTTTTAAGAGCATATTTGACCTTCTCTGGTCCAAACTATGCAGATGCGCTAGTTATCATAATTACCTCTGCTGAAATGTGCTACTCAGAGAGTGGCCACATTAGAGGATCTCATTAAGGATTATTGGGAGGCCTTACTACCAGGTGAGAGATTCATTAAACTGGCGCCATATGATGCCAGATTAAAATGTACCTTTAAACTTTGGGTTGTGCTCAGACAACAGCTATACAAATAGAAACTGTCATGATTGTCCCCAACCTAATGTATACAGGATAAATATTATTTGTCTTATTTTTGTTTGTTTTGATTTTGTGCTTTGTAGCAGCTGGTTGCTATATGTGCGTTGCTTCAGAAATTCTTCTGTTGCATCGTCATGTGTCTGATTTAGCAACTTAACCTTTGGGCTTGACTGAGGTCACATTTTTGAATTTATTTAATTTATTTTTTTGCAACGGACCAACACAAGTTTAGCACGCACAGTGGATTACAAGTGGCTGGCATGTCCTGCTAGACTGTAATACCCCCCATACTCACCCACATCCCCTCTTGTAGCTTGCAGTTGTTGTTGTTGTTGTTGTTGTTGTTTGGGATCCACCCAGCGGGCATCTTCCTTGCTGCCGGGCACTAATCTGGCCCCTCTGGGACGGGGGCAGTGATGATGGTGATGACGGAGTGAAGTCTGGTGCACGAGGGGGGTGGGGGTAGGAGGGTGCGCGAGTGGGCATGGCCGGGCATGGGCAGGCATGACGTCATGGCAGGGAGAGCACAGAGCGTGGCGCATGGCGTTCCGATGTCCCCAGAGAGCAGAAGGGCTCAGTGAGGTCACGGCGTGTCGTGAGCAGCAGATTGCATCATGCTTGGCATCGCCCAGCCAGCCTTGTCTAATTCCTGTGCTGTGGGTCTGTTGGCTGTTGGCATCATGGGCCATGGCAAAAGGCACTGCCTGGGCATGGGCCACGTTTCTACTGTGGCAGTAGCTTAGGGTTATGTAATTGTTGTGTTGGGATAATAAGGTGTTGCACTCCCACAGGACTCAAACAGTTGGTCAGTCAGCAACAAAGTGTGTGTGTGTGTGTGTGTGTGTGTGTGTGTGTGTGTGTGTGTGTGTGTGTGTTTGTGTGTGTGTGCGCGCGTGTTGAATTTCTTGCTCACTGTTTGTTTTATTAAAGCTACTTTCTCTCAGTTTCACGCTGTTTGTATGTTTTATGTGTGTTATTTTGTGTAAATTAAAGAGTAAGTGTGTGTTTTTAGACCATGTTGATCCGTGGATTTCATTATTTTGTGTTGCCTACTTTGTGTCTGAGGGGGATAGTTGATTATAATTGACAGCACACAAGTGTGTGTATATGGTCACACATAAAGTTGAGCAAGTTGAGCAATATGGTGTTGTTTTTTTTAAATGTCTCTACAGACGTGTTAAAGAACTAGTGTCAATACCTCATGCCTACACCTGGGATGATTGTAAATGTGCGTGTGTGCATGTGTGTGCTTCAGTGTATGTGTGTGAGAGAGAGAGAGAGAGAGAGAGAGAGAGAGAGTGATGTATGTGATGTTGTGTGTGTACTTCAGTGTATGTGTGTGTGAGAGAGAGAGAGAGGGTGTGTGAGTGTGAGTGTATGTGTGTGATGACGTTTGTGTACTTCAATGTATGTGTGTGTGAGGGAGAGAGAGAGTGTGTGTGTGTGGATGTGTGTGATGTTGTTTGTTCTGTTGAGTGATTGTTGTGCTCTCTCTCCCTACAGCCATCCATGAGTTTCCAGAGGACGTGTTCACCCCCAAACAGCGTGCTCAAGGAGCCATCGCACTACACATATTTGCAGTAAGAGAATTGTCTGTCTGCCTGTGTGTGTGTATGACTATGTGCATGAGAGAGGGATGCGTTACAGTGCAGGACACACCTCAAATGTATTTTTGTATATCTGTGATGCAAAGAACTAGCTACTCTTCCACAAAAGCAAAGAAGCTTTTAAACTATTTTTAAAAGATAACAAATATATATATATATTTACTTTTAAACTATTTTTAAATATATATTTAAAAATAGTTTAAAAGTAAAGTACATAAAACACAGAATGCATCTGATTGAAAGTAAGTTGTTTGATTAGTGAACAGAAAGCATCTGAGAACAGTTTGGTCTAAGTTAAAGCTTAAGTAAAAGCTGCTTCACCGTGTGTAGTTCTTTAAGCGGCTTTTACAAACTAATAATTCTCCTGTGATCTGAGAGATCTGGAAGGTGTGTATTGCTGAAACATGTCTGATAGGTAGTTTGGCCCCGTCCCATTTTGTGATTTACAAACAAGCAGTAATGCTTTCAAGTCAATTCTGTAACTTACTGGAAGCCGGTGCATGGACTTATGTATTGAAGTAATATGGTCAAATCTTTTTTTATTTTTGTAAGAATTCTAGCTGCTGTATTTTAAGCTGATGGTCTTTTAAGGAAGGCCTGTGAAAAGCCCATTGCAGCAATTAACCCTACTGGGTTTTTCCTAAATCTCAGACCACTGTCAATTATGACACCAAGTTTTTAACAGCATCAAACATGATAACTTCAGTTTTTTCATTGTTCAGCTGAAGAACATTTTGACACATCCAGTTGTTAATTTGGTCAATAGATTGACAAAGAGATTCAATATACATTCAATATGTAGTCATTAGGTAAGTAATTGGTTGTCATCAACTATGATAGGAAATCAAATTGTTCTTGCTGATTTGCCCAAGTCGGAACAAGGTTGAATAATAGTGGCCCCAAGATCAATCCTTGGGGCACACCACAGGTCAAGGACATTGGTGTTGATGTACAGTTGCTGATGGCAACAAAGAATTACAGTCATGTGTGTATGTGTGTGTGTGTGTGTGTGTGTGTGAGTGTGTGTTTTAAATGCAGACTAACCCTGATCCCCCCTCCTGCCAGTCAGGTAGCACACCACATTTGACATCACACCCTTGGCCCTCCCACGGTGAAGTCGCCCGTCTCTGTCCGTGGGGCAGGGGCAACCGCTGGCAGTTATAAATACACTGTCATCTGGCTGTCAGGCCTGCGTGACTGGGTGGCCAGTTCTGCTGAAAACAGCCGGTTGCTCAGACTGCCCTTGGCTGGTGCGGTCACCGCTGCGCTGAGTTGGGCTTGCACAACAAAAGACACGTGCACAACCTCAGATAACTTCCACCGCTATTAGCTTCACTGGGTCTGCCAAAACACAGTGTTCATACTGTAAAAGCCATAAACTTCAAGCATGTTGCTGTGAACTGATAAAAACATGTTTCATGTGAGTATGTTAGAACACAACGTAGCTCAACACAGGATAGGACATGTAACAGTTTGCAGTTTGTGGTTTAGTTTGTTGGCTAGATTCAGTTGGTCTCATCAGTTTCTGAAGGTATTGTGTGTGTGTGTGAGTGTGTGTGTGTGTGTGTGTGTGTGTGTGTGTGTGTGTGTGTGTGTGTGTGTGTGTTAAGACTGCTCCTACCATTGCCACTTTCAAAACCCAATTGAAGACCACCCTCTTCTCTATGGCTTTTTCTTGTTTTTTTTTATTGCTTTTATTGTTTTACTTATTCTACTATTTTATTGCTTTTATTGTTTTTACTTATTCTACTACTGTGATATATTTTATACTTGTGATATGTTTTATACCTGTTTACTTTTATTTGAGGTAATGCCTTAGCTATGTAAACCACATTGTGTCTACCTGGGGTATGAAATGCGCTATATAAATAAAATAAATTGCCTTGCCTTGCCTGTCTCCAATCCATTCTCCTTCTGACTTTTATTCTCTCTATCTCATCATCTGTTTCTCTATCTTTTTTTGTCTGACCCAAGGCACTCTATATGTTCCTGGCTTTGGCCATTGTCTGTGATGACTACTTTGTGACGTCTCTGGAGAAGATATGTGAGGTGAGTTGAAGGACAGTCTTATATCCAGAGAATATGTGCGTTTGTGTGTGTGTGTGTGTGTGTGTGTGTGTGTGTGTGTGTGGATAGCTGTTGCTTGTGGCTTATGTTTGTGAAATAAAGTGAGCTGTTGTCTATCGAGGCTAGTCTTCCTCTCAATAATTTACATGAGGGCGAAAACAACTAAGTGGAATTTGAAAACCCCCTCCTTGATTAATATTTCAGAAACTGCATCTGAGTGAGGACGTGGCAGGAGCCACCTTCATGGCTGCCGGAAGTTCAGCCCCAGAACTTTTCGCTTCTATTATAGGTGATGCACGAATATTCACATGCACACTCACACACACTCTCTCTTTCTTTCTTTCTTTCTTTCTTTCTTTCTTTCTTTCTCTCTCTCTCTCACACACACACACACAACACACACACACACACACACACACACACACACACACATACACCCCACACCTGCACACACATGCACTCATACATACAAACACACACAATTTAAATACACTTATTAACTCTATTTAATTTCAATCATGGCCTCATTCCTGTAAGACTTCAGGTGTGCACTGTAGATTTCATAATTTAATCATAAAAGCCCTTCTAGGCGCAAGTGTTGGAAATTAGCATTAGCTGTAGACACCACGATACATGCATTAGATAATTGTTTTCAGTGTATCTATGTATACTGTATCTGTCTCTATCAAATAATCTATAATAATAATAATAATAACCCCACTATGCATCATTTTATGCAGACATAGATACAGCATATAGTCTTAAGGATTTGATATAAAAATGTGTTCTTTAATGTTTACCCTGTGTCCTCCCTCCTACACAGGGGTGTTCATCACGCATGGAGATGTGGGGGTGGGCACCATCGTGGGCTCGGCTGTGTTCAATATCCTCTGCATCATTGGCGTGTGTGGCATCTTCGCTGGGCAGGTAAGCTGTTGGTCGCTATCTGCACTGATCTCTATTGCATAAGGTGTTTAAAAGAATTTGACTTGAGATGAAAAATAGGCTTGAGGAGCTGACATTTTGAGGTTGGTACGATTATCAAACACAGGAAAATATGGAAGGTTTTCCTGAACTCTTTGGGAAAATGAAATAGAAAATAGATGGAACCTCTAGTATGCCTTTATTATTTGCCGACATTTTAAAGGCTATTTATTCCTATGCTATGTAATTTGCTCATGTGCATAGCCTTTTGTAGCCTACATCTCTGTGAAGTTCACATATCAGTGCATATGCATGACCTACAATGCATGGAACAGTGCATACTACTGTATATATAGCCTACACACTTCACAACCACAGAGTCCCTTTGGACACATTTCAGCAAGCCATGAATCCCCTTGTTCTCTAGACGTGTTGACATAAAAGAGTTGCTGGCTCGTGGATAAAGACTCCACAACAAAGCTATGGGCCGAAGCCTTGTGCCAACTTCAAGTCTTTTCAATGGGCCGTGCAGCAGCACTCCGCTAAAGCACACAGGCAGCAATGCCAGAGTAATAATCTTAGCTCCTGTAGGGGTCCAAAAGTCACTCAGAGAACTCCATCACTACGATGTAAGCCACAGCTCAGCCAATGCACGCCAGCGCAACAGAACCCACACAGCTGGTGAGGGTGTATGACGAATGGCACACCCATGGGATCCATTTTCGAATGGGTCAGTGTCAGATGGAATATATATACCGTTGAAGAAAGAGCTTGGATAAAAGCCTTCATTAAATGGGACTGGAAAGGAAGCCAAAGGACGTATATAGAGCAGACCTACACACGTCCCTTGTGAAGAGAACGCTTTTTCTTATTGGCTTAGATACATGGGTCACATCCAATCGCGTTTCAGGCTGCAGGGGTGGACTCCTTAGATATATAGGTATGAGCTACACCAGGCGCATAGCTGAAGTGGTCCGTTCGCGACGCGTAAAATCCATTTTAGATGAATGGTCTATTTTTTTCAAACGTACGCCCCACTGTCACGTCTGGTGTAGCTACTTCCATTGATTATAATAGAAGCTAATTGTTGCAGCAGACGCAACGTGAACGGAACGCTTCAGTTACGCGCCTGGTGTAGCTCAGCCCATAGGCAGTTATTGGGTTTGGCTTGTTAGTGAGTGGTATGGCAGGCCTGATTGTTCTGGGGAAAGAAAAAGCACAGGCATACATCTATGTCTGAATATCACTGATAATGTTACAGTACTATATAATTTGCTAGACGCATATGGTCAATATCTTGATGACCGTAACGCATCTACAGTATTTTTGGCTTTTCTTTCTGCTAGATAAGGCAAGGCAACACTACTATGCTAGTCCCATCTGCTTAATTGCCCTGCAAAGGCCAGGTCATTTGTTTCAAAATATAGGGCAGTACCAATTTACCGAGCAGGTCAGCAGGTCAAGCATATACATGTATAGAGTATATATATATATATATAAAAAAGTAAGTGTAGCATTCATTTGAGCATTTTGTATTGTGTACACTGAGTCACTGAGTGGAACACTTGGAGCAAACGTGGATGAAGTCGTGTCGGCTGTGTTCAACTTCAGTGGGCATTTAAACATCCAAACATCTTATTACAGCAAGTAACTATTTCAAAATTCCTCTCTGTACCCACCGTATGTACACTTCCTTTGAATTACATAAAAGCCTTTTCTTTTGTTGCACTGCCTGACTCAGGCTTTTGAAGTGCATAACTGTACTTGTGCTAGGTGCCCTGTTTTCGCAGCAGCCTTTGAAATGAGGTGCTCCGGCAAACGACTTGTTTATCTTCCATTTTTTAAAGGCAAGCAATTAAGAGTTAGATCTATGCCACAGCCTGTTTCCCTGCAGTGTGTAAGCATTATGCAGTGGGTGGCTAATTATTTATGACGAGATGTTTTAAGCGTGGGCCTCATTCTGCCTCCGGAGCAAATGAACACGCTGCACTTACATCATAAGTTTCATGAGGTTTGTTTTGGTAGAGATGCCAGGGTGGAAAGTCATCAGACCTGCTGGTGTTTGAGTGTGTCGTCTATGTGTGTTATCTGTGTGTGTTGTCTGTATGTATGTGTGTGTGTGTGTGTGTGTGTGTGTTTGTTATCTGTTATCTGTGTGTGTGTGTGTGTGTGTGTGTGTGTGTGTGTGTTATCTGTGTGTGTGTGTGTGTGTGTGTGTGTGTGTGTGTGTGTGTGTGTGTGTGTGTGTGTGTGTTATCTGTGTGTGTGTGTGTGTGTGTGTTATGTGTGTGTGTGTGTGTGTGTGTGTGTGTGTGTGTGTGTGTGTGTGTGTGTGTGTGTGTGTGTGTGTGTGTGTGTGTGTGTGTGTACCCATGCGTGTGTGGGTTCTTGTGTTGCTGGTCTGCTAGTGTTAACACTGACTAGCCCGTGGGCATCTCCTGTGACTCCGACATAATTCCTCTGAAATGCCCCACTCGTGCTGCCATCTGGAAAAGCAGGTGAAATGCTCGGTCAGTGCGCCAGCCAGCCTGCTAGCAGCTCAAGCAAGCACAGATTGAAAACTCAGGTGTGGGAAACACAACCGGTAAAGGGAAAAATGTGAGACGCTGAAGCACACACACACACACACACACACACACACACACACACACACACACACACACACACACACACACACACAGATCGGGAGACTGTAATGCGAGAGAGTGTGAAAGGATTTTGAACAGCAGTAAAGTGTTTTTAGTCAGCTGAGTTAGCCCTTGTGATAGTATTAAAAGGCCCTTCACCTCATGAATGCTCCACTTTGTGACATTTGATGCTCACGAGGCTGGAGTGAATGTATTTTTATGTCAAATGCAGTGATATTTTCACCGAGTCTACAGAGATGGGGGAGACGCTTATGTCCTAGTTATTTTATTCTATTTTCTCTCTTTTAGGTGGTGTTCCTCACCAAGTACTCAGTGTTCCGAGACTCCTTTTACTACACTCTCTCAGTGGTGGCTCTCATTGTTGTGAGTTCAATCATCATTTTTTGTGAAAGTGAATGTTAACCATAGTGCTGAAGCTACATGCTAAAGATAACTGGGATAAGAACAAAATATATTTAATTGCTCTCCTAGTCCCTTCAACTAAAAAATACATTTCATGTTTTCACAGTTCATATATGATGAAAAGATAGTCTGGTAAGTGCTCATCTGTTTACATTTATGTATCAGCGGTCATTATAAGACTACATTGAACAGAAAATATTACAATTTATTGAAAACCTTACCAGTTATTTCTAACAGCTTAATTAATGCATAGGTATTCCTTTAGCTATGATGTATTGATAATAAATTGTTACCCTATTATTATTAATTTAATAAACTATTGATCACCATGGAGAACTATTATGTGACAGGAGGAGTCAAGGGTCAGCTAGGTTAGCAATGGATTAGCATTGTATGTTAGTTTATCAGTGATAAATTATTGATAAAATGTAGTAAAATGTAGTTGTCTATTGCTGCTAAGTTGTTATACTGTAGGTAGTTCAGCATTAATCAAGAAACCATGTTTTGTAATTTTTTATAGGTAACATGCTAAATCCTATCACAATCTTTTTATCTATTACTAAAGGTGGGAAAGCCTGATCCTGGTGGTCATGTATGCAGGCTACATTATCATCATGAAGTGAGTCCATCCTCTACATATTCACACAATATGTATAATAACATAACATAACATAATTTCAACAAATGCAATCCACTTGTGTTCCTAATAACACAGTTCTGTGTGACAGTATTGTGTGTAGATTTGCTGCTTGTACAGGCTTATAAAGTCTATCCTTCAAATCAACACAATACCCCATTGCTGACATTGTGTTTTCCACTCTCAAGGTTCAACACCAGCATTCAGAACTTCTTCTCGGGGAAGGAGGACAAGAGTGTAGCAAACGGCAACACGATTAGCGAGATGGAGGATGGTAATGATTGTTATCAGGCTATTATGGATGACCCATCATGGCCTCTGCTGTGTCAAGGTAAGGGTAACTAGACCGGCTTCACTGGGCCTGCAGCAAACACGAACAACCAAGTGCTCTGATTCAGCTAACTCAACCACTTGCTAATCCTGAGCTTAATTTAACTGCTAATTCTTCACTAATGGTTGGATTTGCTGTTCCTCAAGAATGATTTTTTCCTGTGTCCCTAAGACCCTAACAACTGAACTCTTAAGTCTTTGCTGCTTCTCTGAGGTGATTTCCTTTTTTTCTCTCTTCTTGAACTCATTCTCTAACGTGGTGAAGCCTGTCTCTTTAGCCTTACTAAAAGCCACCATATTTGCTTGTAGTTGCGCTAACTTTCACTCTCCTGTCCTGTGCTGTGCAGCTCCATTGCTCTGCATTGGCAATGTGGCTTCTCGCTTATGTGTCATGTGATCCATGGCTTTCCCTACCCATGAGACCTAATGAGAAGTGTTCGCCTGTGAAATCAGTGAATTAGTGGAGCACAGGTGTGCTTGTGTACATTTGTGTGTGTGTGGGTGGGGGTGTGGGGGTTGTGTGTGTGTGTGTGTGTGTGTGTGTGTGTGTGTGTGTGTGTGTGAGTAAATGTATTTGTGGGTGTGTGGGCATTCAGTGTGCACATTTAGGTCAGGGGAGAGTGAAAGAATGATGTCATTTGAGTACATGCCCCCCATACATCTGTGAGTTGAGGGCATTATGTCTCCATATTTGTTTATGCATGTATATGTAGATGCATGCATGTGTGCAGGCTATGTATATCTATGCTCATATGCTTCAACATCTGTCCCTGTTAATGAGTGTGTGGGTGTGAGTTTGTATGTGTGTGTGTGTGAGAGAGAGAGAGAGAGAGAGAGAGAATGTGTGTGTGTGTCTGTGTCTGTGTGTCTGTGTGTGTGTGTTCACCCTCTGTGGGTCATGTTCAGCCTTAAATGGGAACTAGGCAAGTAATTCTTTTAAATGTTTGCACTCTACTTCACACAGTGGATAGAACACCATTTGCACAGTTTTCCATATCTCTTTGTTTTTCAGTCCATTTAGTGTTTTTTTGCCTTTTTGTGTTTTGTTTTTGAGTTTTGTTTATTTTTTTTACCATGCAAGAAGAAGCCATTGTAATGGTGTACAAAGTGCCCAATAGTAATAAATTATTCACACCAGTAGAAATATTATGATGATTATCTTACATGGATTATTATTATTATTATTATTATTATTATTATTATTATTATAGATTAGTCTGTCCTTGATCACATATCATAAGTTTTCCTTGGTTGAATTTTGTCCAGTTCCCCTTTAACCTCTCATCCTCTCATATCCACGGCAGGCAAACACACGTGTCTGTGCACTTACGTATGAGTTGCACAGTCCTCACAAGTAGAACAATAAAGAACTATAACAAATACAAGTGCATGTTAGTGATGTGTCTGCCTGATGGTGACTGTATGTGTTGTGTCCATGTTTTCTGTTTGTTTGTGTGTGGGTGTGTGTGGCGTGTCTGGCATCCTCACCGGTGCCAGGCCGCGGGTGTATGTGCGTGTGCATGTGTGGCTGCGGATGTCCGTGTCAGAGGTGCGGTCGTTCTCACTCTCACCCTATGTATTCAGTGAAGCCGACTAAGAACTACAGCCGCAGCTCGGTGGTTATGGTGGACGAGATGATGAACTCCAGCCCGCCCAACTACCGCTTCCCGGAGGCGGGCCTCCGCATCATGATCACCAATCACTTTGGGCCCAAGACCCGCCTGCGCATGGCCAGCCGCCTGATTATCAACGAGGTGCGGGTCTGCTGCGGCTGGGGCAGGAAGGCAGGAAGACTCAGGGGCAGATGTAGGTGGGAGGGTGGCATGTAAGAGGGTGGGGGCGTTATAGAGGCGGGGTTGTTGGAGGTTACCTGATTCGAAAAGGCAAAGTTGCAGGGAATTGAGATAGGGTCGAGGTTTGGAGGTTTGGAGGTTTGGCCCCAGGTGAATACAATGTTCCTTGAGTAAGTCAAATGTTTATATCTAAAATCATCTGTTTATTAACTGACAACTCTGTTTTAGTCAGTTTTATTTGGAATGTTCTAGATTGAAAAACAGTACATTTTTACTTGACATGCAATGATCTTCCTAGAGCAATGGGAGCTCTTTGAGTGTAATTGTCAGTAACACACTAAGATGTCAATAACATTGATGCATAATTAATCACCAGAGTCGGAAGTTGCACTTCACACAGGTTTCTCATCTCAATCATGCTAAATGTCTGCTCAAAAGATCACCCTGTCCTCATAATGTCAGTTATTTAAGCTAGTTATGTGTGTGAATTTCAATGATGCAATATGATTTTTGAATCAGCATTTCTATCTGTCCCCATATTGTCCATCATTCAATACACATCCATCTTAGTGACATCTGTAGTGTGTCAAGTATGCACCCAGTAGAATTTAAAAAGTTTTGGAAGCCAACAGATCATATAAGCACTTTAACTAATAAAACAAAAGTTTGGGCTTGATTTTGACTGATACATTTTTAAAAGTAGAAATAATTAAACAACGTAATTATAATTATTCATTATAAATAATAATAAATAATTAAATAACATCTAAATTGCTATAAGTTACTAAAGTTTGGCTTTTGGTCATCAACTAAGTATGTGTTTGCCACCTATCAAGTCTCATTTGTCTTTGCCAACCCATTTTCTCACATCACTGGGCACCTTGCTGGGCACTACTTTGGGTGTGTCGTTGGGCACACAGCAACAGCGGCTGGTGCAGGAGCCCAACGGGATGGATGGCACAGCGGTGGGCGACGGCAAGATGGACGCCCTGGAGAACGGCTCGGTGCCCGAAGACAAGCTGGCAGAGGAGGCCGAGGAGGGGGAGCTGTCATCTCCTTTCAATGTGCCAGGTAATAAATGTGCACACAAGCGCACACATTCTTTCACACACAAGCGCACACACTCTTTTACAGACACTCACACACACACACACATCTTAATCAAGCCAATTTACTGGGCTGGCTGTCACAATTAGGTCCCACACATTCACTATCTAAAGAGGTGACATGACAATTTAGTACTCATGGACATCTCTTAATGTCCTAATAGAAGATTTAACATATGAACATGTCAGAAATGTTTGCAGTATAATTTTATAGGCCATTTTGCTGCAGGGTTACTGGACATGATCTGGCCATGCTCCCAGTTTTCCTCTCCGTTTCACTGTCCACTTATTCTGTCCTTATGAACAATATACTCGGTCATTGGACTGAAGGCTTAAATATTTACAGTATGTTCTTATTTATTTAGTTCATTTTAATCATCAGATTTTAAATGGGAATTCCGGCATGTTCCAACTTGGGCCCCTATTGCTAAACGTCTTAGGGCCAGATGTATGTACATTTGTGAACGTAGCGTTATATGCCCCATGGTCAACACGCAGAAACCGCACACTGTGATTCTTCAGTTTCCATGGTATTTACCAAACCCGCAGTTCATTGTATAATCAGCGCTTTTCTCCTCCCCCTACCGCAATTTGCGAACATTCACAACTTCACAACGTCAAATCTAGCAAGTAGGAAAGTTTAAGTGGATGATGTGAAAGGGAAAGTAAGACATTTGAATGGCCAACGAATGTTAAGGTTGCTTTTGATAGAGCACAAAGACGCAAAACTGGTGCTCTGAATAGAGATTCTGTTGTCTTTGAAAGTTTCTCTTATTGACGCTTTTCACCGCAATTTGGATTAACACCTGCTTTTACAAGGTGGAAATATTTCACCGCAAAATAGACGTACAATTTTTGTACATACAGAGGAATACCTAATTAGGCGTATTTTACGCTTCTCCTCCCATCTTTTTACACGAAACTCCCACTTTCCCCTGACCCTCCTATGAATGCATATTCATATGAACTCCCACTTTCCCCTGACCCTCCTATGAATGCATATTCATATGAACTCCCACTTTCCCCTGACCCTCCTATGAATGCATATGCAAAAGTGCAATTTGCCATTCTCAGCTCCCGCGACAGGCAGTCTGCACTTTTACCTCAGTGCGGCTTGTTTGTACATACCTCGCCATTTTTTTACGTGCATGTTGCGAAACAAATACGCCTGAAGTGGTCGCAAAAGTACATCTAGCCCTTAGTACTTTCAAAATGACAGGATAAAAAACATTCAGTTAAACTAGCTAGCATGCTGCTGCTGGTAATGCATTGATAAGTCCCCTTTAATGTGTGATTTGACGAACTATCATTCAGTACATGCTCACTGATAGGATAGCACTTCATAACCCAAACCCCCAATGACTCATTATGATTATTAATTTGACCATTTACCCTGATGGCCCATAGGGGGCGCCATGAACAAGGTCAAGTGGCTCATCTCTTGGCCGATCCTGCTGCTGCTGTTCTTCACCATCCCCAACTCTGCCAAGCCCCGCTGGGAGCGCTTCTTCATGCTCTCCTTCTGCCTCTCCACAGTCTGGATCGCAGTCTTTTCCTACTTCATGGTCTGGATGGTGAGTGCTGTTGAAGGATAACATACATTAAAATCACTTAACATAAAATCAAATACCAGAAAAGACCAGAAAAGACACCAAAGGCTACATCTAAGGATTCTCTGAACAACTGGTTTAAAAGTGGAATTTGGGTGTGGTGCTTATAGCCTGGGAACAGTCAGTGAAAAAGATGCTAGTACCCAGCAGAATGTTTCCAGAGCACAGTGAGTCACAGCAGCCTTTTTTCTTTTTTTTGTAAGAACCAGCAGGCTGTAAAGGTCGAAGGTCACTTCAGCTCAAATCAATTTCCATGTTTCTCTAAAAGCGCCATTACAAACAAATGTGCCTTTATCTTGTGTTTGCGTTTGCCTCTGTCCAGGTGTCCCTCATTGGTTATACTCTTGGAATCCCTGATGTCATCATGGGCATCACGTTCCTAGCTGCTGGCACCAGCGTTCCCGACTGCATAGCCAGCCTCATTGTAGCTCGGCAAGGTGCTGGCCTTATCTCCTTTATCTCTGACTTGCTTTGCAGTTGTTTTGCTATGCTAATGTGCCTTCACAAACGGATAGTAGCAAAATGGCCAGATGATAACTCGATTGTGATTACATTGTGTGTGTGTGTGTATGTAGGTTTGGGAGACATGGCAGTCTCCAACACTATTGGCAGTAATGTCTTTGATATCCTAGTGGGGCTCGGGGTCCCATGGGCAATCCAGACGATGGCTGTCGACTACGGTTCTGCGGTACATCTTTATTTCTCCTCCGCTCTCATCCTTTCTTTCCTGTCCCCGTTCTCCTCCACTCTCATCCTGTCTTTCCTGTCCCCGTTCTCCTCCACTCTCATCCTGTCTTTCCTGTCCCCGTTCTCCTCCACTCTCATCCTGTCTTTCCTGTCCCCGTTCTTTCACTCATCTTCTTTAATACTTCATTTCTGCTGCGTTCCAGGTTCAGATCAACAGCAGAGGGCTGGTCTACTCCGTCGTGTTGTTACTCGGATCAGTGGCACTGACTGTGAGTACAGGCTGAGGTGTTGTTGTTGCTAAGGTCTGATTACATAACTGTGTGCTTGTGTGGTGTTTGTGTGTGTGTATGTATGCAGTACTGTACTGTAGGTGTATGCCAACACATATGTAATGAATGTGTGTGTGTGTGTGTGTGTGTGTGTGTGTGTGTGTGTGTGTGCGTGCGTGCGTGCGCGTGCGTGCGTGCGTGCGTGCGTGCGTGCGTGCGTGCGTGCGTGCGTGCGTGCGTGCGTGCGTGCGTGCGTGCGTGCGTGCGTGCGTGCGTGCATGCGTGCGTGCGTGCGTGCGCGCGTGCGTGCGTGCGTGCGTGCGTGCGTGCGTGCGTGCGTGCGTGCGTGCGTGCGTGCGTGCGTGCGTGCGTGCGTGCGTGCGTGCGTGCGTGCGTGCGTGCGTGCGTGCGTGCGTGCGTGCGTGCGTGCGTGCGTGCGTGCGTGCGTGCGTGCGTGCGTGCGTGCGTGCGTGCGTGCGTGCGTGCGTGCGTGCGTGCGTGCGTGCGTGCGTGCGTGCGTGCGTGCGTGCGTGCGTGCGTGCGTGCGTGCGTGCGTGCGTGCGTGCGTGCGTGCGTGCGTGCGTGCGTGCGTGCGTGCGTGCGTGCGTGCGTGCGTGCGTGCGTGCGTGCGTGCGTGCGTGCGTGCGTGCGTGCGTGCGTGCGTGCGTGCGTGCGTGCGTGCGTGCGTGCGTGCGTGCGTGCGTGCTTGCGTGCGTGTGTATGCGGATGTTCTGTATGCATCTATGAACATGTTGTTCCCATCTCTTCTGCTCCACCCACCCCCATCCCACTCCTACCCCTCCTCCTCCTCCTCCTCCTCCTCCCCTCTGCTGCCCTGCAGGTTCTGGGGATCCATGTGAACAGGTGGAAGCTGGACTTCAGACTGGGCGTGTACGTGATGGTGCTCTACGCCGTCTTCCTCTGCTTCTCCATCTTGATCGAGTACAACGTCTTCACCTTCGTCAACCTGCCCATGTGCTTGGAAGAGCTGTAGGGCCTGGAGGCCTGCTTGGGGGTGGGGGGAGGAAGCGGCGGCGTCCTGGATCTCATCCAGGCACCTCCAACCTTCCCCCCCACCCCCCCCCCTCCACCCTCTCTTCTCAGTGTCAGCATCTGGAACACACACACACTTGGTCTTCCAACCTGGCAGCTTCTGCTTGGAACTAAAAAAAACAAAAACAACAAGAACAGGATAGGAATAGAGGTACAGCTACTTTCTTCTTCTTTGAGCGACCGCTGTTGTTTTTTTTTGTTATCGGCCAAAACTGAGACTCTGTGACTAAAAAGACAGTCGTGCAGTTGGATGAGGAGCTTTTTGGGATTTGGAAGCATCCGGAATATTTCTACGAGGCTCCGTCTTGGAACCATGCCTACAACGTTCTCTTTGATGTCCCAACCCACCCCCCTTTCCTTTCACTCGTTTCCTCTCCTCTCCATGCCTAGCCTCTCTTCACTTCTCCAGCCTCCTTGCTCTTCGCTCTAGTCAGCCCTGTGCTGCGTAGCGCCCTCTCATCTCATCCTAGCTGGATCCTCCCCACAGGGAGTTCCGCCACATGTCCACACCCTTGCATCAAAAAAAAAAGAGTGTTCTGCCGAGCTGCATTATTTATACCTGTCTGAAGGAGTGCTACAACTAGGCCCACCACGTATTTCATTGTGCTGACAAATAGGCAGAGCACCGCGTTGCCATATCACTCTCAAGAGTACAATATTCTCCATCTCTCAGAACTACAGATTACAGCATAATCTATCTTTCCCCTGAGAACTGGAAAATACAATTGTCAACTCTCCAAAGACTGCTAACCATGTTTTGTGACGTAATTCATGTCTTTATGAGGAGTGAGGAGTGCTACAGCGTTATTTCATCCATCTCATTAGGAGACTGTGTTAAGCTTGCCTCCCTGAAAAGGGCCGCACTGTCCATCTGTCTTTTAGGAGTAGCACAGTATCGTTTTCTCTGAAGAATATTTCAGTTTCTGACAGAAAAACACAGCTCCAGTCTCAGCCGTTTAAAATACTCGTACAACAGTCCTGTTTGAACAAAACAAGGATGAAGGCATATTCTAGGCTTATTTTCAACATAATCTCTGTATGTCGCATCAGACAGGCACTTAAAATTTGTGCAGCAATTTATGTGTTTACTGGTATCCAGAAGCTAAACTCAGACATAAAGCTTAATTGGCGAATGCGTTTCAAAAACATGTTTGAACATGTTTCAAAAACACAGAAACCTGCATGAATAAACAAGTTTTAAGATGAAACAGATCCTTTAGTCTCTCACCAGTTCAGCTCCTAAAAGGGGAACTTGTGATGCTTCTGAGCTAAAGTTGCAAATACTTTTTAGTATTTAGTATTTAGTATTTAGTTTTAGTTTACTACCATTAATAGATGCTAGTAGTTTTTAGCATCTATTAATGGTAGTGTGCTTGCTAACTAGCTTCCCTTCTAATTGAGCACACATAGAGTGATTGCAGTCATTGTTTGCATGGTAATCAACAGTTCATTGTCAGGTTGAGCAGATAAAGGTTAGGCTGGAGCGTGTAATGTTTCCTTAAACCACTGATACTAAAGTGGTCTGGTGTCCATGCAGGATCTGTCACATATCTCTGGTTGGGTGAAAACAAAAGTGCTTGGCGGGGTCGAAACCCCTTTGAATCAGGTTTGGTGTTGAGCTGTGATGAGTGAATAGAACTGGCAAGCCCTGCCTGAGACAGCAGAGTGTCACAAAGCATTATCTGTGAGGGCATAAATGCACAGTCCCATGTGAATCTTTGCCTATGACGCACACTGGCTTAGTGGCGTGCAAGCTGCTTAGTAATCTCTCGGAAAATGTTGTACCATTTTTGCTCAATTAAATCAACAACAAAAAATTAGTCGGAGTTGATCTCCGAAATGCGCTGTCTTGGTTAGCTGACTGATGAAGTGGGCATGTTGTCCAAGTTGATTTAAACACACGCACGCGTGCACACACACACACACACACACACACACACACACACACACACACACACACACACACACACACACACACACACACACAGACACACACACACTGGTGTTACAACAACAGCAGGGACAGGCCTAAGACTGCAGTCATATTAATTCACCTGTTTCCTATGCATTTGAAATGACACTAAAGAGGAGCTATCGAAAGCACAAAGCAGCTGGATACAGCAGCTGCCACTATGACTATGCCTCTGTCTTACCTCACCATGACAACTCTCTTTTCTCATGGACAGGTAGTTCACCAACCACGGTTTGATAAGTGAATCCTCTTTTTGTGAAATTTATAAATATTTAGGTCAGGTAACACATTCAGTGATGTGAAAATAGTGACATGCTTTAACTCCTGTCAAGCACAAACACTGTAAATTGGGCTTATTGGATTTTGAGACTTAATATGATCCTTGTAAGGGGCCATACACCACTCGTGAAACCACCGTGTTTGTCTTAGAGTGCAAGTTAAACGCAATACTTGTACTTCTAAGTATCAACCAAATACACTACAGACGAGAACAACAAAAACTACACTATCCATCTCTACTGGAGAGCAAGCCGAAAATACGACATCACCCTGAAGAGAAAGAAACAGATACACTATTATCATTCTCCGAGTTCCGCCAGTAACACCACCACGCATCTCAAAGACTGTGACAGGAAATTCCCATTTCATATCATGTCACAAAGGAGGTCAAATATCAGAGGTCAGCTTTCTCTGGCATAGGATAGCTGTCAGGGGATGAAGCCTAGAGGGCAATGGCATGGGCTGACATGGATCAATCCCGTTCAGTTACCTTCAAACCCAAAAAGTGGACAATCATACGCCCTCTGATCATGTGTCCCACAAATTCCCCAAGAGTCCTCATCCACACCCCTTCCTCTTTGCAGTCAGTGTGTTCGACATTTGGGAATGGTGCTCCACCCTAAGGTCTCAGTCGAACAAGTTTTATGCAAATAATTTTTTTTCTTCTTCTGTTTTTCCTTATGGATACCCAATGTGACATGGACATGTTGCACATATCAACGTGTGGACACATTTCGAAGATATCTTTTTTTTTTTTTTTTTTTTTAAAGGGTGCGGGACATTCCAACCCTTTCACTGTGCAATAAATGAGATAACCTATGAAAAATATTGTGATCTGCATGGGAGATGCGCACAAAGATGTTTTGTTGCGATCCAAAATAATGAGGAAATGGTCAGTGGAACGAAAACATTAATGCGGCACCAAGAGTGCTTTCTGTAGTAAGACCTGCAAATGAAATGTGATTTGTGACTTTTTTGTTTCCTTTGGCCCTTGTCAGTCCAGTCTTTGCTCCCATGAGCTTGACAGAAAAATGACAAGCACAGAATGAAGTGAAATCTGCATGGGTTTGTATGAGATTTTCTAGTCTCTTGTGATGTTTATTTTTATGGAGTCTTGTTTGCTCGTTGGTCCTCTCCACCTCTCCAGTGTCACAACCCACATAGGCATTCAGTATTTCACCAGATTTCCAGTCAGTGTAGAATGCAGTGGAGATTCCAGAGGGATTTACTGCCCCCTGGTGTTTGTGTAGTGAACAAGTAATTCCATCACAAACTCCATGTTTGTTGCCTTGGGCATTTTATTTGGAAAAACAACAAAAAAGACGTTTGGGGACTTCTACTTTTATTCAGTAATGTAAATGTTACAGCTACTGTTTAATTTGTACAGAATAACTAACTGTTCAACCTGTGTTGTACAAATGGAAGTTGACACTCACTCTGAAACAGTGCTTCCATCCCTAGAAGAGTGAGTGCACAACTTCCATTAGCCCCTCAGTGTTCTGCAATGCATCTTATAGCTGTTTTTTTCCCTTCTTTCATTTCACACTCTTGCTCTGGACCATTTGTGGTGTTTGCGAAGCCTGCATAACCTAAAACTAGAAGCCATTTTCTCAAGGCAGGGGGAGAGAATTAAGACCTTTCTACAGCGGACCTCCTAAAACTGGCAGCTACAAGTCAACTTCCGGGCACTTTTTTTGTTAAATTCTTTATTCATTCTCTTTGTTTTTTTTATTTTTATTGAAGCTGTTATTTGGGGCGACAGGGTGTCAGTATGTATCCTGTGTTGTGTCAGTGAGTAAGTAATCTGTCGGTGTGCAGTTTTGAGCAGTGCTGTCACTGTTTTGTAGGAAGACTGTATTAAAATGTCACTGTATTAAATGTACACTGTATGTATATAAAATATAAATATATATAAATATATATATAAATATGTAAGATGATATGTATTCATATATGCAGTTTTATGCTGAAGTGATGATGTGTGGCCCCTTCTGGAGGCCCCAACTGTTACACGCACATCTTCGAAACCAATATATTCACACACACACACACACACACACACACACAGGCAAACATGCTGTCACATACTGTGCATCTAACTCAGATGTGTTTGTGTTCTCTCACTTTGAGCAGGAGGGTCTTGCTTTGTGAAAAACCGGAAAGCATGCAGGTGACATGCTGAAGTGTTTTTTTTTTTCTGTTTGTTTACATCCTACGTGCAAAGGTAAACAATGACACTGATGATGACTTACTGGAATTCAGAGACAAAACAGCACACAATCAGCCAGCAGTGACAGCCGAAAGTCCTCATGTTTGTGCCTATGATATGGGAGAACTTCTCTCCCTGAGACTGCAGTGTTTAAACACAGAGAAAGTTGCCCTGTCTACTCGTTCAGCAAACAGTTGGGAGATTAACAAGATAGAACAACTCTCAAGCTATACTGACCTTGTATGTTGAAGTCGCTGTGGGATCTGTGTTACGTTAATGCCATGGAAAGGGAACTTCCAAAAAGCCATGTCTTGTTTGGACACTTAAACAGACTTATTGGATCAAAAGTTCTCTAATCCTCATTAAAACATGCATTCTATGAGTCTTACTTTTGGTTCTCTGGTGTCTTGGAAGAAACACCGTATAAAAATAAATATTTGAACGACTTATCAATTGGGTAATGTTCCTTCATTGATGTTACGGTTCAGCAAGGGATGCATTCATGGAGCACTATTTTGTGAAAGATGGGAAATCTTCATCAGTTCTTCATCTTCATGTTGTATGCATCATTCTCCACGTCATTTATGTTTCTGTAATAAGGCTGTCTTTGGTGTACTAGGTAGGCTGACACACACAGTCAACACAGAATTAGACACAAGCAACATCCCATTTATCATGTAAAATGTGGCCAAATCTGTGCAGGTGGTTTTGTACATAGAATAAGAATTAGATTCTTTATCATTTTGCAATTGACTTATTGAAAATCCTTTTTTGTGTGCCATGATTATTATTATTATGACTCTTACAACTAATATAACTATTATTATTATTGTTGATGATTATTGTAAATGGTAGATTTTATGATTAGTTTTCAATTGTTAGTTGGGTATTTTTATAGATGTATACATAGTATTTTTCAAAGCTGAACAGTGAGCTTCATGAAATGACTCAATTATTGTTTGATCCCTGCAGGGTAGAGAGTCATGTATGAGTTCACTTGGTGTTGCCAGTGGCGATAAACTCTGAAGTTGACTAGCAGTCCTGTCTTGTTCCTGTCTGCACCCAAAGTTATTTACACCTTTTACCTCTTCAAAAGAGACACTTTAAAGAAGTTGAAAAACAAAAAAAGTTGTTGCTCTAAGCTTGACTGCACTGTACAACTTGCATGAAGACGCACACTCACACACAGAGAGACACAAGCACACACACAAACAGCTCTGTCCTAATCAACTTTCTTACTAAATCTCTCAGACACACATCCAGAGAATTATACTTATAGACTGAATGTGACCTCATACACTGTGAGAGGAACACTTTGTGAGATACTTCTCCAGAAACCAGTGAAAAAGGCAAAGGACTTTGTTGATGTGTGACATTTTAACTCAAAGACATTGGTGTGTAACTTGAATGTATTGTCTTGCTATCAATGGATGTATCCAACCAATGCATTTTACTGTAAAGCAATAATATGAAGATGATAATGATGTAAATTGTTATTTGAATAATAAAAACATATATATGGAGAACACATAACAAACGTAAGGTTGTGGAACATTACTTAATGACAATCTCTGACAATCTCTTCCTCTTAGAAAAAAAAAGTTCAGAGCACACCATGATGACACCTCTACATTTGAGTTTTTTATACTACATCCAGTGCTTCCAAAATAGAATGTGGACTAATTTATGTCCATTTCCTCCTCCCCTGAAACAGGTCACACTTCCCACAAAATCATGTTATGTTTCACAAATCCACACTGATCAGATTAGAAAGTCACCTGCCATCATTCATGCATTTCAAGCACCAAACCTCTAACTATTGGCCATAACCTGCGACCTTTTTATTTAAACATCTGTAATGTTTTCTTGTCTGCATGAGTATGAGGATGAGGTGCATTTTGGTGATGGCCAATACTTCAATCAGATTCATAGCCTGTATCCTGATGTGTTGATATTGAGGCAATGATTCCATGCAATGGCTTGGGCTTCAGGGCCCCCTGACCCCTTGGGCCCCTGGGCCTTGGCCCGGTAAGGCCCGTGCAGTAATCCATCTGCCCCTGGTGTCCACTGAGGATGTGCTCGCCGGTGATGTTGAGACCACTAATGGCCGTGCCAAACCCACCCAGGGACTGATGGCCCCGGCACCAGGTATTCAGGACCCTGCCTGCAGCAGGACCCAGACTCTGACTTCAGTCCTGAACAGCGGCAACCAGAAGCTCATCACTGACAACCCCCAGGACAGCTCTAAAACCACCCAGAGGAGAAGCTATGCCCAGGACCAACCACTTCCTCAGAAGGAGTCCTCTGGCCCCAGCTGCTTCCCCTTCAGACTACTGCTGAGAAGACTTTTCAGGAAAAAAATAGATAAAGTCCTCTATTGTTCAATTGGTCTGTATGTCTTAATTGAGATATATAACATAGATAAACAATAACTAATTAACCTGTTACGATACAGACAGTGATATTAATATTGATAGCCTAGATAAAGGGTCACAACAAGTAGGCCACTAATATTAAAACATAGCTCCTCACCTCAAATCAAACATTCAAGAATGAAAGGTGGAGTTGAGGACTCTTTCCTAAATAACTACCTGAACCATGGCACCGAGGAAGACATTTTTATGGTATGTTGATCTCAAGGGCCCTCATCAATCTAGCCCATAAAAATTTGCACCCCCCAGTAAAAAATGAAAATGCAATATCATTCTGCTTTAATCGCCCCTCTCTTCAGTTAAGATGTTCAGAACTGCACCAAATGTTATGTGTATGATTAACCTGACATTCTCTGGGGGTATGCCAAGTTTCGTAGAATTTCATCCATGGGGGGGTCTAAAACAATTATGTGTACATTTAGTGACTGTACACTCATTGGCCTGTAGATGGTGGTGCACACACATACACACGCACACACACACACCGGCACGCACATACCATCAGTATCGGCAATTAGAACGGCCGATACATAATTACAAATTCAGTTAGGATTAAAGGAAAACCAAATATTCATCATAATTTGGCTGCATTTCCAGTATTGGCGTTACATAGTCGTTTGTCCACCAGATGGCGCATCGTTGCAGTGAGACGTAATTTTGTTGGAAGTTAAGGGGTCTTCAGCGTGGGAACCAACCCCTGCCACACCCAAGCCACACCCCCCTACAACCTACTGTACCTCAGAGGCGTGGGAAACTAGAAAAAATGCCCATGGAACTTGTAGAAACGATGGGGAAATTCAGGGAAGCATAATTACCACTGCTACATTACTGTACACCAACTGGCCTGTAGGTTGCCAGACACAGTTTTCTGTGAATATCTCGAGAACCATAGGGCCTAGGAGGACCACCTTTTTATGTTGGTCTTAAGGGGCCATGTCAACCCATCCCATTGCCACTTATTTCATGTATATATAGCGCCACCTAGTTAAAAATTAAACAGCAAAAAATTAGGTGTTTTATCTCTGTGTAATATCTCTGGCTGACATGGTCAAAACTGCACGAAATGTAATGTGTAGGATCGTTATGACATCCTCCGAATCCATGCCAAGTTTCGTGGACTTTCGTTCATGGGGGGCCATACAATAAATTAATTTATGTGTACACTTAGTAACCGTACACCAATATCTTGAGAACTGTAGGGCCTAGGATGACCAATTTTTTGCGTATGTTTGCCTCCAGGGGTCATGGTAACCCATTCCATATGCACACCTGTGCATAAACAGATACACACGCACACAGATACATTCACAGTAATCATACGTATGAGACATACTCACACAGTAGACATATGTACACATGCATGCACATGCACACACACACACAGGCACATACACAGGCACACAACACACACACACACATAAACATAAACATGTACACACACACATGTACACAATTCAAGAATTTCTCAGAATTATGTACAGGCAAAATGGGGGTGGGGTTGTATAAATGTATTTTACATGTGAAATCTATGAACTAATCATGTTTTGGTACTTGTTGTCTAGCAGATACCAGTAAGAATTGAGTGTGCATAATGCAATTCAGTGAGACAGTTAAAATCATATATGCCTTTCAGCGTGACTTATTTTTGTGGAAAAAATGTGCTGGACTGGGCGGCGGTCATATTTTGTACCGCTCTGCGGTACATATAGTCTACAATATCATACAAGGTTTGCATGCATGTGGTGTGGGGAAAAGGATTGAACCACTCAAGAAAGGAACAGGGGGGAGTCTCAGTCATCGAAACCAAAACATTTGTTGCCTATGCTTATCAAGTAGATTTGTTTGTGGAATACTAGCCTTACGACGAGGCCACGAGTCAGACGAAGACAAAAAGCGGATTGTGCCTTGTCACAATGTATTCTGGAAACTAACAACAGGCTAGGCTATTTGTCGCAAGTTCGTAGACGTACATGTAAATGTTAACTCAGGCGATCCGCGGAAGTCGTTTGATTTCCCAGACCAAGTTCTATACATGGGGCACACGAATGCGTATGGATTCAGGTAAATCCACAACCACTCCACAAATAGTAATCTATACTAACGACTTTAATAGCATTTGGTCAACAACAAAAATGGAGACTTGTTACGCTGTCACGTCACTTGAAGAATATGACAGGGCATGATGATGATCGGTCATGGGCTTCGGAAAAACCTTTCAACGAGTGAAAATATCATCATTCCGCGTCATTCACGTCAAGTAATGTGTGAGTCAGAGGTCGGAAACATTGTTGTGGCATCCGTGTTTGTCACACATTCCTACGGCAAAGCACATGAACACTTTGCTGTCGGTAAAACAAAGTAGCCATGGGGGCGGTCCTTGTCATTCACCTGAGTCACAACCCGCCAGAAATAAGTAATGCATTATCTGCTTATGAGACTGGAAAAACAAAAAATTAACACGGAGTCACCTGTGATTTAATCCGAAAGTAAGGCGTAGACGACTCAAAGTACTAAGTATGCCACTGACCAAGAGTTTAACGCCAGCTGCTCTTCGAAACATTATTCGCGAGCATAGTCATACACTCGAAAATACCTCTGGCATTGCGGCAGGTGAATGTTTGTTTGCAACTCATCTTTTTTTCTGAAGTTGTTTTGTGGTAAGGCGTACTTATTGCATTGCATGTAAATGCAATGGACTATTATCGCTGTTCTTATTATTCTTCTTCCAACCAAATTCATCGTTTAATGCGACTGAAACCGCTGAACCGTCTGACCTCATTCAAAGACTCCTACAAAGCTCTTGTAACGGACAGTCGTAGAATCTATTTTTCATATTTGTGAACTTTATACTTTTTGATATATTTACGATAAAAGAGCAATAAAATCCCATAGACTTAACATTGACCGCCGTGGCAGCAACTTTTAGCATTATGACGTGACCTGCACCTGAACGCAATCAACAGCTGGTCCGCTGCAATCTTTCTATCACTGAAGCTGTGAATCTTCTGAACGTTTTGACCTACCGTGATACTTTACTTGCTCGTAAAACTCTCCTCCAGAGCCACATTTCTCTAACTACAGACAAGGTAAGTGGTCCGATTTTTGGTATTTGACTCATTTATGTTGTCAAACATTGTTATGTAGCATTCTATAGGCCTAGGCTATGTATGAAATGATAGGTCACAAGTAGCCAAACTCGGTAGTTCTAACGTTAGGGGAATAGTTAACGTTAGCACTTATACTATCCATTGATATGTATCATGTAAGGAAAGTTATGAAACCCACCTAATCAACGTTAATAAGTCGTCACTTTAAATTGACCGGTTAGCTGTAGGTTTCATAACGTTAGCTAATGACATTCAAACCTAACGTCGCTCCCAGCTGAGCACTGATGTTAACGTTACATTTGCTCACTAACCAGTAGCGTTTTAAGTGTTATAGACCCTTTCAAGAGAGTTCCATTATCAGCATCATAGTTGGCCCCACAAGGCTTCCGTTTTAACATTCCATATGTTATCTTAATGCAAAGGAAGTAGATTGGGACCCAAATAGAACGTTCAAGCATTGTTTTTGTTTTTATTGTTGAAAGGGTCTATACTATCTGGCTCTTGATTATGGCGCGGGAATCGTGCCTAAAACCAGAGAATGTCTAATAAGGGGAGAACCTTCACTCTCGGAACTCTTCCGGTGTGGTACTGCATCTAGGGGCGCTCGCGGGCGAGTCTAGAATGAATGGAGGTCTATGGAGCTGTACCCCTCAAAATCCACTTTTCTCGGGATATCATTTTTTTCAAGTAATTTGAATATTGTATTCGAAAGGGGAGACAAAGACAATACACTTGGTTAAGTATTATATTTTTTAAAGTCACTTAATTGTTCTAAAAAGCCTTTCAAACGTGTCAATGACTTCATTCATTAGCATGATCATAGCATAGCATAGCATCAATGCTAGCGTGTTATGGGCAACAACGACCCAACCTGTAAGAAAACGAAAAGGACATGACTCCCCGGATTATTTCACTTTTGATTGATAATCCATATCCATTTTGCGAAAAATAAAATAAAATCTGAGGGTTTCAGTTGTTAAATAGGTGAATACAATAAATGTAGCCATGTAGCTCCATAGGACCCCATGTATTTTGGACTCGCCCGCGATCGCCATCTAGGTGAACTCTGGTGAACTGCAGCCAAATTCAGTTTGTATGGGATTAATGGAGAGTGGGGAGGCTCTCCGTAGACGGGCTCTGCTAAAACCTTCCGACCGTCCATCTGATCAACCAACCGATCGACCAACCAAACGTCATACCACCCGCCTTACTTACATGTATCAGAATAATTCACCCTTCGCTAAGTCCCGCCCTCCTTAGTTACTGTTGCTATGCCTGACAAGGTTTAGCACCCTGCACGTCTATTACATAGGGGGAGAACCGGGACTTTTCAATGAAATCTAATTTACAAAGACATCGTACCACACTGAAAGCTAATATTTTGTCACTAGCAACCTACATCTGTCCTGTCAAGTACAGTTGGAATTTCATCTCTGAACAAAACCGTTCATGAGTTATTTAAGCAGAAGTCTAAATAAAAGCGTTTTGTTTCATTGAATTCTCCTGGCCAGAATGAATGGAACAGGCATGGGGCACGAAAGAAACATAGCATTTAAGCTATGTGCTTCCCACAACTTCAATATTTGACAACATATCATGAATGGTACTTCAAATAGGTGTTATTTTTAATAGATTGCTGATGGGCTATACATCTTGGTGAAAGTCTGTTAACAACTTCTTGCCGTTATCGTGAAGGTATATCTCGCGGGTTATGGAAATATCATGCAATATGCCATTTTTTACAGTTAGAACAATATGTGTTCCCAATTATATTTTGTTTCTATAGTGTAACATGTTTTTTTACTGTGTCTTTACGTGGGTTAGGGCACCACACATCCAAATAAGAGCCCTTCATGACCCACAGGTTAACATGGCAAAACTCGAAAAGCTTGTCAGACCTCCCGTGCCTAGTGATGGGTTGCTAAGCCACGATTGGCCTGTGGCGGTTTTCGAGTGTGGCTTAGCGAAGGGTGAATTGCCTTTTTGGCATCATTCCCGCGCTATACTTGATAACCTGTGGAAAGGGACCTGATGAAAACCTTACTGTTTGGAAACACCATATGACCAAAGTATTGTTAAAACACACTACAGAAGTTGAGGTATAACGTTTGTGCTGTCAACATAGCTACAGAGTATGTTTACTTGGCCTAGGCTACTCATTTCTGCATTATTCTGGCCTATAAATTAAAGCTTCCCAGTTGTTGTAGGCTACATCCTAAAGTAGGCCTACATCGTAATCTGTAGAAAAAATGTGGATAACAGACCTAGCAAGCTGTAAGATATAGTGTAGTTGGTTATCAAGATGCTTAATATCAGAATGGTCCATCCTTAAGACTCAGTTTATGATTATCAACAGCAACAACACACCATTTGCCTACAAAGTGTTCTAAGCTGTTTACTTTAAACTGTTTGGCTATCAACTATCCTTAAACAGAAATTAATAAAACACAAAATGTTGCTTTGTTTGCAGTGAAATACTATAGGCTAGTATATTTAACTACCATTACAGATTTATGGTGCAACAACCTCACTTAAATGTCTAAGTTGTATTGAACAATTGTACACATTCCATGTTTTTGGTATAACTCTGCTTTTGTCTTTTAGGGACCAGACCAGACCAGTGTGGTGATGACCGTGTATTACATTATGTGTGTGGCTGTCTGTGTGCACATCCTGCCAACCATACATCGCTGACATTAACACTAACATTAATTCCTAAAAAACATGTGACCATATCTTAACATATCTGCACATACCTTTGAACTATAGACGTAGATCTGAGATCTACACTGAGACATTCTGAGTATTATATTGTTGCAGGAGGACTATGCCGACAACTATATGAAGCATGCATACATTTGAATCATGTGCTGTGACATCTGTGAAATTTAGCTGTGCTGTTAGACCTCTGTTTTTAGACCAGAGCTGTGCTGTGTGAAAATTAAGATTCTAACCTAAGTTATGTCTAAAACTGATCATCTGAAGCAGTGTTACCAACTATTTCAAATGAAAAGTAGCTAAAGCCAGCTCCAAAAGTCGCTAAATGTCGCTAGATGACGTCACGCACTAATTTGCATATTAATTGCGGCCAGCACGCCGCGCCCAAAAAAAAAAAAAAAACTTTTGATGGCCCTTTAATTCCCTTTTACTCCTGTTTTCTTTTCTCCTACTCATAAAGGCAACTTTAAGAGCCTTTAAATATATTTGATTTAATATACTTCTATATTTATTGATAGGCTACACTTACTTTCTGTAGCCCATCATCTAGACTACACTAGAGCATCAGGTGGCTGAAAAGCAGTTTTCTAACCTATTCACTGCTGCATCTGCTTTGCACTGCTTGGAATCTGATTATAACGTGACCATAGGGTAGCCTACACGTAATGTACACTTACGGAAATGGTTAAATTTTGGATATATTTAGGCTACATACTCGGACAGACCGATATCATTTTTTTTTTTTTTTTACTCAGCCGACAATCCTGCATCAACTTGCATTGACAACATTGAAGCTAGGCCTACATAGCCTAAAGTTTAAACGAATGCTATAGGTTTTTCTAACATGTATGTTCGATTAACTATCTGCTTTGCTTGTGAAGGAAGTAGCCTACTTCCTTTGTTCAATTGTTGAACGATGCTGGCAAGCGTGTCCCTGTTTCCCTGTCATCATGTCATTGCTCTCGTCTCGTTGACTCTCTTGTTGTAATTTCACCCGAAGTTGCTGCACCTTCCAATGAGCGTGGTCTGAGCTTAGATCTATAGAACATCTAAATTCCTTGTAATAAAATGGGCTGATACTATATAGGCCAGTCATTCCTTTTATAATCATGGGGCAACACTTTGGGCAAATTCGCGATAATTCACTAATGAAACAGGCATGAGAGGGGAGATTTTCTGACGTTTCAACAACGAAACAGAATTTGCCATCTTTGCGAGAAGATTTTTCTCACGCTTTGAGCTGCTGCTGCTGCAGTCAGCCGGGGCAAACCGAAGGATACAAAGAGAAAACAAAAGTCGCCAGACACACGAAAAAGTCGCCAGATTTGTTGTCAGTCGCTAGATACACTTTTCAGTCGCCAGAGACGGCCAAAAGTCGCTAAATCTAGCGACAAAGTCGCTAAATTGGCAACACTGATCTGAAGGGCTGAATCTTGTTCTTCAGTCTATATCACCATCAAAAGTGACCTATTTATTACAATTAACTGAGACCTCTAGCTCTTGCTGCCATTTCAGAATTACCACTGATAAATAGATCTGTCTTAGGATAATATGATTGGCATTATCAAGTTCTGTATACACACACACACACAACTGTGATTTTTTTTTAATTTTTTTTTTTTACTTCAAGCTTACATTGGTTGTTAATTGTTCATTAGTGTATTCTGAGTATCATTCTGCTGTATTAAAACAAAGAATGTTGATCAATATTGAATTAACAATTTATTTTTACTGACTCATATACTCTAAGCTAACATCTAATAAGTGGTTTTCAAGAATACTGGACACGTCTATGTAATCTGAATAATCATACTGTAAGTAATTTAATGTTATACACAGCAGCTTTTTTGCATTTACATGCAATGGTAATTCCCTGGAATTGCATTTTCTAGTTTAATTAGAATAAGCCATTTGCTTTTGAGAGAAGGAAGATGGGAGTCCTTATTGTGAGTTTATCACAACATCAGGGAGACAAAAGCCTAATGAACTGTAGCCTATCTTACCTGCTCAGAGTGGTTTAATAAGATGGCATGGTCGGGGGTGATTTCCTCTTTTGGATCAAATTTCCATGTCCCAATGATTTCCTTACTCATATTCTTTAAGACAATTAGACAAATATGTATAACAAATCAATTGTATTATGAATAACACATGTGTTTAGGTGTTTTCTATTGCTTTAACATAAATTACTACTTTTACGTATCTTTAAGGCACCTTTTTTTTGTGGTAGGCCTACTGTATATGCGTTCAATTCAGCATGCAATGCAATGTAATCAACTTTCTCAATAAATATAAACTATAAAATGCTAAAAACCTCAACTTATTCTTTATTGCTTTGTTAGACTAGGGTACACATCCTTTAGTCAAGGTAAATCTGATGGTGAAACTATTTGTTTGCTACATTTGAATTCTGCTGGTTGTGTGATCTAGAACAAAGTAACTATGAAGACCTCTGCTGTTGTGTTTGATAGATTTTGTGCCAATATGCCAGATTAAAATGATTTGAAAGTGGCTGCAAAAGTATTTAGAGTGGCATCAACCATGGTCGTATTCTTTATGACCATTTCTTTCCACTGCTGATTCTTGTTTATCCACATTCTCTAAATCTTTCTTATAGTCATAGTATTTTGTGTTAAAACACCAGATTTGTACCAGATCCTCCACACAAGGTAAATGCATGGAAACCGATAGATGAGGCATATGATCTTTTTGGCCCCCTACTGGACCATTGTCTTCAAGGCAGCTCTGCCTGGAAAGTGCTAATGTTAGGCAAGGGTTAGGATTAGGAAAAGCAGCGCTGCCTGAAGTCGACGGTGGAGGCCAAAAAGACCATCAAGCTAGATGAGGTGCCATGTCATATTAATTTCTGTTAAATCAATTCATTTCCTGAAAAAGAAATAGCATGCATTCAAAATAACACCACTTGTTCTGAATTCCTGACAGGGTTCCTCCAGGCCAATGTTGTCATCCTGCACAAGAACCTGGCGGATGACTTTGAGGCATTCTGTCGTGCCAATGGCAGCCCCCTGCCTCTGCTGTACCGGAGCCAGACAGGAGAATGGGGATGCCCTCCCCTGGCTGCCAATGCAGACATTAGGTATTCACGAAACACAAACACACCTGTTTCAATATGCCTGCAACCATGCTGCTATATTTGGTCAGCCCTATACCTGTTTTTACTTTCATTCTCTTCAAATGAAACTCCTTAGCCTGAGTACAGAAGTCTTTTACTCTCTTGTAGAATTATGATGATCACAGGACAGCAGTTTGATTTGCACTCCCGTTGCATAATTTATATAGTGCCATGTGATGTCACTACATTACATAAGTGCTCTGACTGCTATACTGTACACACTCTCTGGCTACAAGACTGCAGGCTTGATATGATGACTGTTCTCACTCCCTTTGCCACAGAATGACTATTATCTTTGGAGGGAGTAACAGGTAGGCTACACCAGGCATAATAATGACGATGTGCCCCCTGCCATCTTTTCACCCCACAGGACAGACTGTCCCCAGTACTGTGTGTTTGAGAATGGTGTGTTGACCAGCAAAGTGGCCAACCTGCTGCCTTACACCAGTCAGTTGCAGAACATGGTGAGCTTCTACCTGGGCTGCAGCTTTAGCTTTGAGAGTGCCTTGGAGAAGGCCGGCGTGCCTGTACGCAACGTGGAACAAGGCAAAAATGTCAGCATGTTCAGGGTGAGTATCCCACCCTGATGATCATGGATGAACCCCACTTGCCACTGAGAGCTTTGGCCATTAGAAAAGGGTGGATACAGGCAGGAGGCTGAAAACTATTCTACTTTCTACTAGTGTTATCCCACACAGTCACTTAAGGGAATCTGTGTGGGGATAGAACATAGTTCAGTGGGAGGTGTTGCATGTATAGATCACAGCTATCAGCAAGGACACAGTGAGAACTGAAAAAAGTGCATATTGCATATTTGTTTGTATCTAGAAATGGTAGCAATGGGTTTGCAAATTCACACCTAAAATAACATTTTTGCATTCAAAACATTCAAATGAATAAAAACAAAGTCATTCACACAGTCAGTATTTAGTCTACCATGTAGTAGTCTATTTTGAGTGAATGTTTTTGTGCAACATGTTATGTAAATACAGCAATAAAGATGCTGCCCTCTTTGACCTGCTAAAGTAATAAAAAATGTCTGTATAACCTGAGCATCGAGAACAAGACCAATGCAGTTCATGATGTGGATTTCAATCTTTTGGTAAAGTTAGAGCTTTAATCAATCAGTTAGAGAGTCAATCAGTTAGCCAGTCAAACAATCAAGCAATAGATCAATAAACTAAATAGTCACCTCTCCATAAGATAATGAGTTTACTGAAGGTGCTGGTCTTGATATTCCACAGACTGCGCGGCCCTGTCAGAGAGTTGGTGGCTTTGAGTGCCCTCTTGTGGTCACAATGAGACCTGTGCCTCAGGACAAGCTGGACATTGTGGCCCAGTGTACCCACCTGATCCCACAGGCTCATGGAGGCCCGGTCCACATTGGAGATCCAGGTATCCCACAAATCCATTGTCAGGCTTCGAAGTGTGAAACTATACATTAATAGAGTGTCGAGCATGCTTTTGAGCATGAAATTCTTACCTTGTCCAATACAATTGTGTATGGGTCATTGCGTGTCAAATTAGATAAGGTTGTTGTAGCACCAACTCAGATGTATGAGAACATTGGACTATAACAAAACTATTTTACAGGTCTTAGTTTTGGAACCTAAACATTATGTAGACAAACTTTGAACAAAATCTGAGATTCTGTCTAGTTTGATTCGGAATGACCTGTATGTCGAAGCCGCGTCTAATTATTAATAATTTAGTGTTGAATATGATGTGCTGGCTGTCCATGTATTTGCCAGTCTCTTACTCCACCCTACCACCCTACCCCACAGCGATGCTGGGTATCCAGGATTTGACCCAACCAGAGTACGGAGACCCAGTGGAGTCCCGCTCAGGAGATGTGCCAGTTTTCTGGGCCTGTGGCGTGACTGGCGTCGAGGCAGTTCAGAGCAGCAGTGAGTACACTTTAATTGAGGGTATCTTGCTGTGACCAAACATGTAAAGTGCTGCAGGAATCCATTTCTTCTTGGTCCAGGTCAGTGGATTGCAAGCAGACTGGCCATCTGGCATTCAGGGCATTTTCTCAGTGTCAGTAGAATTTAATTTATGTTTTCTTTTTATCATTATTTATCACTGCTTCTGTTTCTGCTACCGAATGATTCATTGTAATAGGATAATATAATTGTAATGATGTATGTATGTATGTAACAGTATGTATGTAACAGTAGGCAAACTGGCTGATGCCTCAAAGACCTGATTGACGTGACTGAAGACATTGGAGCGGGGGTGTTTCAGGAAAAACAACACATCTATTCATGACATGCTTGTTACATATCTTAAACAATCTGAAACAGTCTTTGTAGTTGATGTGACTGGTTAATAGTGCACAAGCTGAAATGTATGTAGCGGTCAACACAGTGTAATGAAGTCTATCCTATTGTCTGGTTCTGTGTGTGTCTCTCAGAGGCTTCCCTGGCCTTCACCCACTCCCCAGGCTGCATGTTTGTGACCGATAAAGAGGACATGGCCACGTCCCCGCTCACAGTCAAACCATCTGAATGCCCGGAGACCTTCTGCATTTCCCAGAATCCCTTGCACTACAGCATCGCCTCCAAGGCCACTGTGGAGAAAATTCGACAGCTGGAGGAGATTGCTGTGGAAGATCCTGGTATGCATGCCGTTTGTCTGGAAATGATGGAATTGATTTGGGATTGATGTTGTCCCTGGAAACAGTAGAACTCAGTCTTTCAGGAGGTAATGGGAACTGGACAGTGTCTACTTTGTTTCTGCTTGATACATGCTGCTTCTCACCTTTTGGCTTCTCTGCCAAAACATGGCATTTGCCTCTCTGCCAAAGCTCTGCTGCAAATGCCATGCCTGCACTCTGTGTTCTAAGTGTTTAGAACTAGGGCTAAGGTTAGATCTCTCACAGGATTTGAAACAAACATTGTCAAACAAAGTATAGCATTCTGGGTTTTAAAAGTACTGTTAGGACAGTTGATATGTATGTACATTTAAAAATAGACCTAATTGCATGTCTTCTCTGTCGCACCAAATCAAGCCATTGCTAGTCCCTTGTATAATCAGTGCCAGCGGTCCCCTAAGGCACAGCACAACCTATACTCTTTTTCAGGAGCTGTTTGCTCAATCCTAGTCTTTTTTGGACAAATAATAGATTTTAGATACCGGTAATAGATTGTCTTATAACGAATCTCCTTCTCATCACACTGTATGTTCAAACACCAGGACATGCCCCATCATCATCATAACCCTTTGGGGCTACTTGAACCCCCTTGTCCTGAATGAATTCTGTTTTTGCAGGCCAGCGGGGTATAAGGGTGCTGTTTGTCCAGGACGAGCTGGTCAGGTCATGCCTTTCCCTCTCCCACGCCTCGTCCGTGCTCATCACCACCGGCTTCCCCACCCACTACATGCACGACCCGCCCGAGGAGACAGACGGCCCGCCGGGCGCCATTGCCATGGCCGCCACGCTCCAGTCCCTGGGCAAGCAGGTGGCTGTGGTGACGGACCAGCGCGCCCTGGACATGAACCGAAGGATCGTTCAGGACGCCGTGGAGAGAGGTAGGGAGTCTCACACTGGCAAACTGTTTAACATGTAGAAACAACACAAAACAAGCAGCACAATAACTACATTTCCCTCGACAAAGAAGAAGACTTTGTGCCCATTAACCCAGTGTTTCTTCACTGGTCTGTCCTTGGGACCCTCAATTTCCCATGGAACTGATAGTGAGGTAACCTGTGTGGTAAGACACGTTAAGTGCCTGTAGCCTACTTGTTTGGAACATGCTGATGTAAGGCTCATTTCCAAAGCCCTCAACTCCTGTGTCTCCTTTCAAAGTACTCGACAGGTTTGTCTTTGATAGTAGGGCGCTTTGTTTCCATGTGGCGTTTTAGTTTTGATGGTTTCATGCTCTCATGTGCCAGTATTTCACTGCACACCACACACTGTGGTTTCTGTTCCTTTTTGTCCTCAACAATAGTGAAAGCATTCTTCAGGTATTCATTGTCATTTTGCCATAAAAATTATGACCCACCTACAGCGGTTCCATGACCCACCATTTTCTGAATACATTTTATGAATGGCAGATGCACAAACTTTTTTTTTTTTTGCCAAAAGGAAGCACTGAATGGAAATGGAATGGAATGGTTACTTGTCTCGAAACACTGCATTAAACTATTTCCAACGCTACATATTCTTTGTTTGATTAGAGCATAGACAGTGCATAATGAAAGTGTATAGTGAGGTGGCACAATCAGTGTTTCCTCTGGGGGTTTGTTGTTAGCAGTGGGGGCAGGCCAGTCCACAAACTCCCAGCTCCGCCCTACCAAATCAGCACAATAATACACACAACAAAAGTGAACCTGGACGGGCCCTAATAACCTCTGACTAGTTCTACTTATTATTAAATTGCAATGTGAACGCCAGCTATGGGGAGGACAAGTTGGCAGGTTCATTTAAAAGGCAACTGTGACTACATTGGGCCTCTGATAGAGTGGGGGCAATAATTTTACTGTGGGGGCCCGGCCCGCTATGGCAAAATCAATGTAGAGAAAACACTGCACATTGCATTGTACACCAATACAGACTACACATAATGTTCACAATTCTTCACCAAGCCTGAGCATTGTGTAATCAATACTGACGCTGACTTGAACAATGATTCACACGGCTTTGTGTTTTATAGCAGTTCAGCACTGTTCCACTGTTCATGATTATACAGTAGTTCTGTGAAGTACAACTAGGGTAGTCTTGAAGGAGGTTCATGCGTTTCTCGATGTCTGTTCATTGTGGTCGGTCTGTTCATTGCACAACATGATAATAGCATGTACCTACATCCTGTCTGACTGTTAATACTGTTATCTATTCATGGCAGAGACAAGTAACTGAAATTTCCCATTCAGTGCTTCCTTTTTGCAAAAAAAAAAAGTTTGCATCTTCCATTCAGAAAATGTACTAGAACTGTTTGTGTGCATTGTGGCACTTTTGTTTTGCATAAAAAAAAATTATATATATATAGTTATCCAGTTTCAGTTAATATTTGTTTTGTAGTTATTGTGCAACCAATTCAGTCTAAACCAGCCAGTCTAAAGTGACCTTTCATCCATCCTCTCCAGGTGTGATAAAGACAGCTGTCCCCCTGCTCAGCTTCCAAAACACGGGGCCAGATGCGGCCATTCACTTCCTGTGTCATGATGGAGACCCTAATAAACCCAGGTGAAGTCAACAGCCTGCTTTAACGTCAAAACGTAAGGGATAATGGACGACACGGTGGTCTGTTCACAGAAGTTAATGCACGGTCAGGGTTGTAAAACGGCCCCGACGCGAAGCGGAGGGCCGTTTAAACCTCGTAGTGCATTAACTTCTGTGAACAGACCACCGTGGAGTCCATTATCCCGCTTATTCCACTGTTGGGTTGTGTTGTGCGTTGTGTTCATTTCCTGTTACAATTTAAACGTTTTAATCGCTAAAACTGTCTTGTTTGTAGAACTAATTTCTTCCGACACATATCAACTAATTTCTCAACTCACAGGACAAACTGCCGTTACTAGTTCTAAATGGATGGTTGCTACGGCCAAAGGCCAGTCGTTAGTTCTATCTCTCCCGTTGTTAAGCGGGCGTATCCCAAGATTCTGATGAACTTTAGCTTTGAAACATCGCTTTTACTTAGCCTGCTGTCATCCATCTAGCTAATAGCCACCTCCGTCATATGCTACAATGTTGCAATGTTCTGAACGTCTGCATTTTACAGCTCAGATGCAACGTGACAGTTCATTTAAACTTCACAACGAGTTCAGCGAATTAATATACAAGTGTGATACGGCCAAAAAAAATCTACTTCATAGGTGTGCAGATAACATACGGTTAATGGTCGTTCTAAATTACGTAGGACAATGGGGAAATTCAACCAAGCAGTGGAATAACAGCTATTAACTGCCCATTGTAGACGTAGATTGTAGACCCAATACCAGAGATGCCAAATACTCTTGAATGTGACCACTTAAGTCAAGCAAATAGAGAGTTGCAGAGAAACTGGATAGGTAAGACCATAGATGTTAGAAAGCTAGATACCGCATTGTCCGTCGAGGTCTATAAGGTTAGCATCGTAGACGCAGCCACCATATTGCTGGAGGCAACACCTTTACTGTCTACGGGCAACACTTGCCGGCAATCAGAGGGACCTGTCTGATTTCCAGTCAGAGTCACATGATTGTTGCCCTCACCAAGATGGTGTCACTGGAGCCCAATGCGGTATCTAGCTTTCTAATATCTATGGGTAAGACAGCCAGATTTCCACATTTTGTGACATATGTTTATACTTCTTAGGTATGACCACTTGGTGGCAATAGAGCGCAGTGGCAGGGCATCAGACGGAAACTACTACAACATGAGGATGGTGAACATCAAGCACCTGGTGGATCCTATTGATGACCTCTTCACTGCTGCCAGCTCCATCCCTGGTATTTCTACCACAGGTAAGGCTCATTTAGTGTTGCACATGTTGTGTTCTTTTGATACATTTTGTAATATGTGCAGACAGACAGATTGTATTTTTTTTAATGAGTGTTTATTTGACAGATGACAGTCGACACACATACTCAAAGTTCATTCTGTGAGTTCCAGTGATGGATGTACACTACACAGTATGTTGTGTGTGCGAGAGAAAAACAGAGTGTGATTGAGGAGTCCACCTCTCTGTTTACAGCCAGTAGCAATAAACGTCTCATTTAATTCCCCCTGAATCATCACTCACATAATGAAATTCAAGTCCACCTCTAAACACTGGTTGATTAGTTGCTTCTCGTAGGGTAATGATGCAACATTTAGATTATTTTAAGTGTGTGTGTGTGTGTGTGTGTGTGTGTGTTCATGTCCCTATGTAAAACAGGCATAGGCGATGGAGGTAATGAGTTGGGCATGGGCAAAGTGAAGGATCTGGTGAAAACTCACATGCCCAATGGGGGTGTCATTGCCTGTGATGTGCCTGCTGACTTTGCTGTAACCACAGGTGAGACTGACTCTCTTTTGACTTTTACGTTTAAAGCCAATTTAAAGCCTTTAAACCACTTTTACTAGCACTAACATTTGGTTAGTTTGTGACATTGAATTCTGTTTTGGGTCTTAAGCCTTAGGTCATTGTCAGTGAAAGGGACCAGGGGGAAGGGGAACTTCACCATTTCCCTTTGTTATAATAAAACCCTGGATTTGCATATGAACATGTTTTACTGGGGTTGAACATTCTCCTGGGGTTAGTCATGCTAGATGCCATAGGGTATCATATATTGAAGAAAGTTTAATACATCTAATCTATCATAGATGGATATTTGCCTTTCCATTTAAAGTTGACACTTCATTTAGCGACTGACAAATGGCCTGACATTAAAGCTATTGAGGGATATTATGTCCAAGATACAAATAAATATCATTACAATGTGATGATATGCTATTGACATTCATCTCTAAGGGCTCTAGTGGCTTTTTATATTATGCCTATGAGAATGGAAGGCAAGAACAGAGGGATCTTATTTCAGGCAAGTGTAACATTAGCAGGTTTGCGTTTGGATTTGGCCAGCTGTGTTTGGTGGAGCGCAGCCGTGGTGGCTGTGTGATGGAAATGTGAAGCGGCACATGAGTAGTACTCTTGGTACCCAGTCTGGCATTTGGACGCTGTCGCCTAGGCACTGAGAGGCTGTGACTCAGTGTATGACCGTCACACACCCTTTCACTCTCTCTGACACACACACACACACACACACACACACACACACACACACACACTTGCATGCGTACACATGCCCACACACATACGCACATACGCACATATGCACACATGCACACACACACACACACACACACACTTGCACATATACACATGCCCACACACATACGCACACACAAATACACACACATCCCCACACATATACGCACATATGTTCGCACACACCCACATATGCATGTCCACCCACACATGCTCACCACCAGAATGCCTCTGCCATACTGATTGCTCAGTCGCGTTGCTGCTGCTGCTGCTGCTGCGTTGGGTCAACAATGGTCGTGAAATTGAAAAGACCTCGGCTCTGACCCTCTCTGGAGACGCGTGGGTCCCTTTCTCAGTCGCTGTCCCGCGGCCCGCCTGACCTTCAGCTCCACATACGGGTGACACCCCTGCCCCGAACCCTGCCTCTCAATCCAATAAACACAAACACCAGGAGATGAGATTCAGATGAAGAAGGCTGCACTTTCCATTTCTCTCTTTCACTCCATCTCTCTTTCTCTCTCACTCCCTAGCTGGTAATATCTCAGTTTAATTTAAACCCAAGTCTGGTTCCCATAAGCCCAGTACTTGACACTGTTGAATTATGTTTGTTTAAAATTTCGTATTTCTCAGCTGTGTAAATTTAACTCCTGGGTCAGTGACCTATGATGGTATATACGTACAGGGAATTTTAGGGTGACGCTGAAATCTTTCCCTTGTCCCAACTTTAGATTTAAATGGCTGGTCCAGTGCTCCAGAGATACTACTGCAAATGGTTCCAGCAAAGGCTATATTTAACAAATTCAGACAGACACAGACAGAACTATAACGTACAGACAAAGCACACTATATAAAGCTGAATGAAAACACACCAGAAACTTTAATAGTGCTGCTCAAACTTGAAATGTCTTATTTTTCTCTCAAATGATGACTATAGTCACAGTAGGTCATGTATGTAGTCAAGTATGTAAGGACAGACAAAATAATACCAGCGGCAGAAATCTCCTGATTTAGTAGTCAGACTTGGGAGATCTGACGTAGTGTAGCACAATAATCTGACCTATTATATTGGTAGAGAGCTCTTTGCCATTCAGATGTGACCCAATTCCGTTTTTTTTTTTTTGTCATGTGGCACAATTCTGATGTGCAGCGTGGAACCAGGAAAAAAGAGCATGGATTCCCATATATCCAGACCGGTTTCAGGTCTCATTCATATGTGGAAATAAATCAGACATGAATCGGATATGTGCCAATGCGACTGCAGTCTAAACAGGCAGATTGGATATTCCCTGTCATTTTCAACGTGCTTGTCATTGATAATGGCCACAATCTTTTACATTTTAGCATTTACATTACAAACAACGAAGCTTTCAGTTTAAGGTGAACGCATGACTGGCAGAATGGTGCAATAAAAAAGAAAAAAACAGATGGAAAATATGCAATAAAGGCTTTTTTTGCCTTAAAATAAAACCAATAGCCTATTTTGCGGACTTCTCAAGATACTTTGGAAACAAAAGTAAACAACTAGGCACTGAATTACCCTAATGCAAGATTATTTCATGCAACTGCAGTGCCTTCTGTTTGTTTGATTTCATTTCGGTGACCAAAATTCCTCTGGTGTGCATGCGGATTGTCTCAGGTGTTTAAAATTAGTGAACCATGTAAACACAGATATTGGGCCTTTCTGATATGGGCCTTTCTCAAAAATAGATGTAAACAGACAGTCCAGAAAATCGGATATAGGCAGAAAATCAGCACTGTGCATCAAGGCCTGCCGGTGTGAGCGCACCCTCAGATTCTAGGAAACTATCCGTTCTGGTTAACAGGTTTCATGTTGCAGTTCTGGTGTATTTCCGTTAACACTCGCTCTTTGCTGTGGCAGGTGTATCTAACTGGGGAGGCTATGCAGTTGCCTGTGGTCTGTACCTTCTGAACTGCTGTCCTATCCACCTGCGCTACCTGCAATGTGGTCTGGGCCAGCCCCCTACAGCTCAAGACCAGGAGGCCTGGGCCAACAGCCTGCCCACGGTGGAGAAGGTGAGTCAGTCTCAGGGGCCTCTGGGAGAGTGATGGACAGACAGCATTTGGACAGTATATCTGTGTGAGTTGACCATACATGGCAGCTCTTCACACAGCTATCAGGTGATTCTGTGAGCTGTGGTAAGCCTTGTTAGAGCTATCAAAGTGCATGATGCTATTTATTACTTACAGATGTATACCTTACAAACATTTAGCATAAAGTGGGTTCATATTGTGATTTATTGTATTAATTGTCATTGTAATGATTTGTTATGATCTGTCCAGAAATTAGGACAGTGCTCATTTACTTTATTTAGATGAAGACATGTAGATAGACGTGATTAGCTCATCTGTCTGTCTGTCTGTATTATGAGTGTGTTCGGAATGCCGGATGTTTCACCAGCTGTAGGCTTGAAACCCGCCTTGTTAGCGTGTTTTCAACCCAAAAACACACACATCACACACATATATATATATATATATATATATATATATATATATATATATATATATATATAAATTATGGATCTTCTGGAGCATAAATGCTGAGTATGCGGTGTGGCCCACAATTAAACAAATCAGACTAGAGGACTTGTATTTTAGAATGTAGTGTGGTAAGATTTAGTGCTGAAATGCTGTCATCTATAGCCAGGCGTAGCTTGGCAGATACCACAAACCTTGTGTGTAGGGGGGGGAGTGGGGGCACATACAAACATAAACATACACAGCTGAAAAGAATCCCCCAATGGGACGTTTAATCCGCCTTCAGTGGTCAGAAGCAAGCCCAGAGGTCCAGTACGACAAGCGTGGCCAAGGCCTAAGCTGTAAGCAGGAACTGTGGAAGTGTAGCATCAACAATATCCACCCCCTTTTTTTGCGTTAGCGGTTAGCTCCAGAACCACTTCACAGACCCCTAAAGCCCAGCTATGTCATCAGTGCTGCCACTGAAGGCAGCTAGAGCAAGGGTTACTGAAGCCCAGTAGATAACATGTAGAATTGAAACTGGGAAAATAGCTTAGATCAGTGATCCTCACTATTTTTTTCACAAGAGCCACATTGGCAGTGCAAAATCAAAAGGAGAGCCACTTTTACGACAACCCACTAAGTCACCTTTGCAAATGTGCATTTCTACATATAAATTGGACATCCCACAAAAAAAGAAATATTACCTTGTGGGTAATTATTAAAAACCGGTCCATTTTGTGTTTCACGCTAGCGGAATTAACGTCGCCTGCCTGCAAACGTGTGCTGCGGTTAAGTTTTGTAAACAATGCCACGTGGCATGCGGGCTGTGTTGCCAGGTTTGACAATAGGAAGCACCATTAAGGCATAATAACTTCCTTTCACCTTTATTATTTGGGTGAAGGGAGAAGTATAATTCAGTTGTTTGCGTTTTTGTAGTGCAGTATTGTATGTTTATGAAGCACATTTGAAAAAAAATGGCTGTGTTACCACATTGGGTCCCATTTAGAAGTGGCCACTTCCTTCGCGCTTTCTGTGATTCAAGCAGCTGCGTGAAATGTATTACAACTTATCGCCACGAGGTGGCAGTATAAGTCCGCTGTAGCATTGCCGGTAAACAGGGCAGCGGATTGCATTTAAAGGCGTTGCAAGTGGCAGTGCGATACTGTAAGCAGAACGAAACTAAAGATCACCTCGTTGAAGTCATACAGTAGACTAGGCTAAATCAGAGCCTACCTTTGTTTTTATCAACCTGGGGCCAGAGATGATGGCCTTTGGCGAACAGTTTTGGCCAACTCAAAATGAGTAAAACCAAATTTGGCGAAATCTTGCCAAAGCTACCATGCAAGCCACCAATTATATAGCTTAACGAGCCACGCAATGAGTAACACTGGCTTAGATGTATAGGATAATTGCTACTGCAAGTTATCTCCCGGTTGCCAAACCAAAAATCCTTTAAAAAAAATACACTGCTCACGACTATATTTTACTACGAGTATAGTAAAATATAGGCTACTCAACGAATACAGTACTATTTCAGAATAAAACTGAAAACTGACACATCACAGATGGTCTATTAACAGACAGATTTATGGTACACAGGAGATGTAGTGAGAAAAGATCCCTGTTTGGAGATTCACAGAGGAAGTCCCCTAAACCTGGCCACAGGAGCTGGGCTGGTTTATGGTTAATATGGGATCCTGGTGTAACAACAGTAAAACCAGCACAAACTTAAAACAATATACACAAATGCATGCTGTACAGATAACCGTTTTCTCACCAGTTATAAAAGGCATAACAAATTGTGTGTGTGTCTGTCTATGTCCGTGTGTGAGCAGGAGGAAGAGCTTCTGTCCATCCTTGTGAAGTATGGTGTGCGCAGTGGAAAGACGGGGAACCTGGCTCTGGAGGTGGATGGCTTGACCTTTCACCCCACGCACTCTGACCTCATTAGGCGCCTGAGAGAGGTCACTCTGCCTGCCCCGTCCTCCTCTTAGTGACGTCACTGTTCGTGTACATCAACCATTAGAGTGAACCATTGGCCATGCTAAAGTATTTGGGATCAGTTCCATGCTTAAAGATCATGTAAGAGACATTAGCATCTTAATAATTTAAATAACTCGCAGGTGTGGATGTTCCTCTTTAAAAGCATTGTAATGCCAGACATTGTTGAAATTTCAGTTGTTGATTATAGAGCAGCACTTCTGTTTTCATGACACAAAAATATTGCTTATATGTGTGTATGATTTTAATTAGTAAAAAAAGTTTAATCTACATATTTGTGTTCTTTGCCAATTATTTCTGATACATATTGCATACACATTTGCTCATGTTTGTGTATATAGTTTGTTAAAATGAAATGACAATACTTTAATCATATTGCTTAGGTTATGATGAAAAAAGGATATAAGATAGTCAGTATTGCACTTTCCTGAGACCCCTATAAAGTCATTAAGACATAATAATTCAAAAAGCTGCAAAAAATGGCTGGAGTTCTAAGGGTTAATGAATGTTGATAGATAGTTTAATCGGTGGATGGGTGAATGGTTTGAAGAAAATGGATGGATAGAAAGTTGGATGGAAGGTGCCTTATACGTTAGACCGGCACATCCGGGAACTTGACTCGTGACAAACGAGTTAACTCCAACGCAAATTAGGGTCAATAAACGTAATTCGTACAGAAATCGCAGGAATAAATAATAACAAAAAATACCACAAATCAATATGACCACTCAATACATAACCACTTTGCCGGTCGTTGACCGTGAAAGATACCTACAAAAGCTTAATTCAATTAATATAAAAACACGTCTCTTCAGTATCCCAAGTAGCCTACGAAGTGGTGCAACAACCCCACTCAGTGACCAGAAGTGTCATACGGTCTTCTCTTCTTATGGCTTGTAGCCATAATTTTCTTCTGTCAGGATTTTTTTTTTGAGGGACATGGTAGGCAAAAGAAACTCAGGGGGCGTTCTTAGCTGTGTGGTTGGTACATGTCTACCGGTTCACTCTGGCTTGTTCTGAGGGAATGTTTTCCCCTCAAAAGGGGCATGGCGCAAACAACCTGCTCTCTGTGACGCGGGTCCGGTTGTAAGTATATCCTTGTAGAATGGAGAGAGACACAGAGAGAGTTGGCCTAGTTGAGCAGAGGGCAGTTGATACATGTGCAAATAATTTTAATTGGCTCTTTGTGGGGGCCTAGTTGAGCAGCTGGCAGTTGATACAGGTGCAAATCAGTTTAATTGGACCTTTTTATGTCATAATGCTAATGCAACATCTATGGGAAAATAAGCTTGTTTTTTGTTAATATCTCAAAAAGTATAAAGTTTACAAAAATGTGTAAGTGTCCTTTTCAAGACCTACGTTACAAAGTTTAAATGGAGTTTTTACGTTTGGTTGAAGCTGAATTAGATGCAGAAATTTTGGAAAAAGTGGAAGAAGAAGAAGACTTTGGATAACAGAACAGTGCATTTTCATGCATTGTAATTAACTAACATTAGGCTATCATGTTAACTTGATATTGATGCAACCACGTATTGTTAAAATTAGGAAATTGCGGGTCGTTAAACGCATATATTATGGAGTCGGGCAGGGCGGATTGGATCTCTGGGTCGGCCTGGTGCAGGTCATAAAAAATCCCAACCCGTGCATCACTATAGCCTAGGCTAGCCTATTTTGTCCTCCTTGACTTGCCATTGCCAAAAGAGAAGGCATGTGGTTTATTATAAAAACTTTTATCATAGGCTCATGATACAGACATAATTTGGCAGCAAGAGTGTTCTAACTAGTGAATATCTTTTCATCCAAGCTATTCTGCCCTACAAAGCCAAAGTGCAGTAACTGCAAAAATTCACTTTTTTACACCAATATAAAATGCCATATCCTCTGTTCAATCTCAAAATCTCATTAATCTACTGAAACATTTCCTGAAGATGTAGGGTTTTCATTTTACAGTATCTGCTAGAATACAGTGTGAAAGACAAACAACAATGTTGTTTTTCTCAGTTTGGAATTTTCGTAGATACTGCCCTTTGGCTTTGTAGGGCAGTATTGGTCACTGACAATGTAGAAATTAGAGAATTTTGGATTACATTGCTCACCATTTTCATGATCTGCATCTAAACATGCGTGGCAGACGGCGCAGCGTGGGCTGTTCACTTGTTTTGAACGTGAGCTAAAGGTTGGCCAAAGCAACAGTAACCAGGACAACCACACTGGGGGAAAAATGAAACAAACCACTACACCAATTATGGGTTATGATAATGATTTGAACCTGTCAATGAATGATAATGAAAATACATAACTAACCCAGAGCAACTATAGCACATAATCTAAAGCCGTAAGGTCTGAGACCCCCAGAGAAGGTATAGTGGGAACAGGAAGGAAACTGAGACCCCATCAGAGCTGAAGTGCACCAAAAAGAGATCTGAGTCCCCTTTGTTTTGGTCCACTTCTGGTCCCCTTTTAGTGGACTGAGTTTGGTTCTTTTAAAAAGGACTATGTGTGAAAACATCCATATAGCTGCTGTCACAGACACATCAAACCCAAAATGTCCTCATATGAGCTCTGTCCTTTCACATTTGTTGAACTGTAGCAGCTTCCCTACATGTATTAACTTGACACATTTTGAAACAATAAAAGACCAAGTAAAAGGGAGATTTATTTCCATAGTGATTTAATGCAGGTCACAGGTTCATCATGCGGTGCGTCAAGCAAATAATGCGAGTAAATCTTCAGCATGACTAGTAGGCCTACGCATAATGGCTGACGCATTGTTCCTTAACCATGACTGTCCTGTCAGAGAAAGTTACGAGCACTCCATGACCGCTTTATGTCTAACACCCAAGGGTAGGCTACTGAAATATGTCTAGCACCTAAGAGTACACTTACATTTTAGAGCCAAACTAAGATTTCAACTGAACACAAAATAGCATGTGTGCAGGGTTCTTTTACTCTCTAAGCCACTTCCACAATAGGGCCACGTGTCAGTTACTCACACTCCTAGGTCAAGCCACACCGTAGCTGCCAGTAGGGGTTTTAGGCAGATTTCTTCAGTGATAAACATTTATGTTCCACTGATGAGTAAAACCAGCAGTATAAACAGTCTGGCAGGAAGGCAAGGGAGGTTGAGTGAGAGAGACGAGGATAGGCAGGGTTGGCCGTACCTACCAACACAAATTCTTTCATAGAGAGCTGTTTGTATGTTTTGAAGCATTTCATCTCGCATCCAAGTGTGCAGGTGACGAGCATCTGTGCTGCCCCAACACTCAAGAAAAACACACACACATAAACACTGATCTCTTGAGCTATGTGAGACTGTGAGAAATATTTAATGTGATTTAAAAAGCTTTAAAAATAACAAAAAAAATCAGTTTTCTGATTGCGCACTGAATTCAGAAGAATTTTGAATAAAATCATAACTACTAATCCATTTAATCTAGTTTGCTTTTTATGCTCCCTGTTTTTATTCTTCAATGTTTACCACTGACTTTGCCAGGTTATCAAAGCATACATTTTAAATATTTCACAACCACACAAATACAAAAGATACATTAGCGACCCACTAAATCTCAAGTGCCATATCAGAGCAAAATTATGTAACACGCTCAGCCCATCCGACTGTTTATCTTTCATTGAAATAAGTTGATATTACTCATGACCTTCTCTAATGAAGCCCCCTTCTGTCTCTTCAGAGTTTGACCAAACTAAACATTAGCCAGGTCCGGGGAGAGCTCCTCTAGTTTCAAGTTAAATAAATCATCTTCTTTTCATTAGCCTGCTTCTACACCTGAGAACATTTGGGGGCCTCCATACTGACAACATGGATATGGCACTTAGCTAGTAAAATAAACACTTTCTAACCACCAGAGTCTACACACCATCAAAACAGGAAGGAGGGTTACACTTCTGAGCAAGTCTACCTCCCTCTCTCAGGATGTGGATTGAGTTTTTGTGAGCGACTTTTAAGCCAACTATGTTTTTTTACCACTAATATAGCCATGTCATACAGGTTAAATGCAGATGTAGATCTGACAACTTTTTTACACCATCTATCTCTCTATATACAGTATACATACCTCCATCAGTACACTGCTAGTGTGCACAGAGCGCTTCTGTCCATAGTGCACACTGTTTGATGATTAGTATTATCCCTATATCTGCACTATATACTTAAACTAAGTATTTGAAGTAGACAAGTAAGTTGTTTGAGACAGCCAATGTGAATGACCTTAGCATGGGGTGAGAGGTGACCCAAGGGCAAAAAAATAAGTGACGAACAGGGGAGATCAATGTAATATCTTCTTCATAAACACTTCCAACAAGGATTTGAGTCACATATTTGATAGCTGGCCTCCTCTATCCAATGTTTGATATGAGTCTAAATAAGTGTCAAGGGAGGACAAAAAATGCATATTTGAGGTCCACTCCCTGGGGAAATAAACCAGAAGAAAGCATTCCTTTTGTTAACCATGTGAAACTCAACCATGCCCTGTATGGTATGTAAAAATCCCTCTAAACTGTTGTTCGCCCGACATGTTTTTCTGGTTCAATTTTGGAACTGAGGCGATGCATCATCAGTTAGTCAGTAGGAGAAGAGTGTGAATGCCATTTCAGTTAAGGGATTTTAACAAGCTCTCAGTAAATGTAAAAGTTAAACATTAACATATAAATTAATGGAACACTGAATCCTTTACCAACACCACCAACTTGAGTCACTATATTAAAAGCCGTTCAACCACATCATTAAAGTTCAGAACAAATATTAGTCAAAATAGCTGAATCTGGAATGGTCTCCTCTTGAAATGAGAAATCGCTAATAAGTGAGTATTCTCAAAGGTACAGAAAATAAGAAACTTACTGAATTTCAATTAACATTTTCATTGTCTTTTCATGTATTTTCACTCATTAATAAACAACATGATGTACTCCTTCATTGGACAGTGATCTAGTAAAAACCTTGGCTTCAAAGCTGATGTAGACATAAGTTAAGCAACAGTGGCCCCGACCCTCGTCCTCCAGTTCACAGCTGTGAAGTGCTATTTCCTCTCACTAAAGTTATGTTCCATGTGGCATGCATCGCTGCTTCTGCAACCACACAGTGACACTTTTTTGTGGGGGTGGGGGACTGACTTCCCTCTATGAAGACGACTTGTACGTCAGCAGACTTTACTCTCCTTGAGATGACCTTGCGCCAGCGTCCAGACTGCAAAGGGAAGAGCGGCATCTTGTGACTCATAACTCCATGCGAACTCCTCTGATGACGCATGCTAACACCTACATGCAAGTATCCATTCAGGCTGGGTTTTTTTTCAGTTTGTGGACCCACATGAAAGGAAAGACAAATGCACACCAAAAACAAATAACGTATATATTGTAAGAGTTTTAATTCCATTTTGTCTGATATGTGATTCTTTGTCATGCAAAACTACCATTTTCTTTTCGCTCATTGTACCAATTATATACCATCAAGGTGAGTGCTTGTAAACAAAAAAGTTAACTGCTGTGCTTCCAAACACACCCATATCAGCTCACATTGTCGGTCAGTCACTCCATAGCAAGTCAAAGGATGAATGACCTGTGGTTATCCCACATTACTGAATGGTTTTTGCATCGGAATCGTAGCTGGATCCGTTACTGTGGCAGCTGCCAGATCACACAGTCTGCTTGGTGTTTTTCGTTTTCCTATACCTACACAATAAAAGATACCAGATACAATAAAAATCCCACCACATTTCCCTTTGCTCCAAATTCTTTCTCCTCTTGCTTTAAGGCAGCTTCATGGTTCTTCTTTTGAACATGGCCTACTGAACCACCCCCTGCCCCCACCCCCACCATTAGAGATACTAAATTGAGCCCACTCCATGGGAAACATCCATTGGGGAGCCATTTGAGCCTGTGTTGTGCATTTGAGACATTTGAAGACAATCCAAGAGGTGGAGTTCAAAATAATTGGTCTTATTGAAAGAGTAAACAGCAAAGATGAAGGCAGGTTTAGGTAGTTTTCGGGATATTGACCAAAACTGCCATTTACAACTACCCTGGAAATCCAGAGTTTTCGCAAGAGCACAATTTGAATTTGCTCAGCGAGTGACTCTGGCGATGAGTAATGATGCTCATTACCTATGCCCATGCAGCCGAGCTGCACCAATCATATTGTGTATCTGATATAGGCGGGCCAGGGTCGAGCTAAACAGATGATGACAGCGCTATGATGTCCAGAAACATTGGTTGTGTTATCCAATTGCGTCGACGTCCGGAATCGGTCAGTAAACATTGGTCGTAGTGTTATCCAATTGTGTGCAGTGATATTTTCAAATGCATGCTTGGGCCATTTTCATTACTCGTAGCCAGACCCTTAATCTTTCAGATTTGGGTCTGGATTTCCAGGGTAATTACCAAAATCTGTTTCTGTTTCCAGATTGTCTTTTCATCAAGGAACTCCGAAGTCTGACACCATGAGGTCACATTGGACCAAGTTGGACCAACTGGACAGTGCTATGCCCTTAAGATGCCTGAGAGTACAAAAACACACACACATTAAGTCAAGCTCCAAACAGATTGTTTTTACATACTGGCTTTAACATAGCTTTAACATGACCAACACTGTTTTGATATGTTTACAAATATATAACAATCAACAAATAAACAACATGGTAACATAAGACATTTTTTTTTCTGGGCCAGCCCATTGGGGATAAGCTAAACAAGTGTGACTTCTCATACATCCTCACTGGTTTTCATTGGCTGTAACAAAGTGACCATGGGCGTGGCAGTTCTGCCTTCATTGGCAGTAGCGACCTCGCTAGACTTTGTCGCGGTGACCGCCAGTCGCCCAGTGATGGCCATCCCCTTGTTCTGGGAGCGCCGGCGGTGGCAGCAGCAGCACACGGCCCTGGCGCACGCCCGCTGCGCGTCCTGGATGCCCCGCTGGGCGCTCTCGCTCACGAAGCAGTAGAGCGCCGGGTCGGCCACGCAGTTGAAGCTGGTGAGCAGCAGCGAGAAGTGGTAGTAGTTGAAGATCTTCTCGATGAAGTCGCAACTCCTCTCCAGCATGGTCCGCACCAGCAGGAACACGTGGTACGGCGAGAAGCACACCAGGAAGATGAGGATGGTGCTGGTCACCAGGTGCTTGATGCGCGTCTTCTGCGCCGTCTGCGTGCCGGCGCTCTTGCCCACCGCGCGCAGGACACGGAAGTACGACACGGACAAGATGACCAGTGGGAAGAGGAAGCCCACGTAGAAGCGGTAATAGTTCACCGGGTACTCCCAGGACTTCATCGGGTAGTGCTCAAAGCACACCCGCTGGTTGGTGATGTCCACACTTGTGGCTCTGTGGGTGAAAAAGATGGTGCCCACTGCCAGTTCCTTGAGCCAGATGAAGGCGCTGACCAGCGTGGCCGCCCGCATGGAGCGGAACGAGGAGAAGCGGAAGGGGTAGACCACGGCCAGGTAGCGGTCGATGGAGATGCAGCAGAGGAAGCCGATGGAGATGTAGATGTTCTCGTAGAGCAGGACGCCGCACAGCTGGCACAGCCACTCTTTGTGCTGCCAGTCGTCCCCGGAGAAGATGTACTGCAGCCACATGGGCAGCGAGGCCAGGTAGAGCAGGTCGGAGATGGTCAGGTTCAGCAGGTAGACGCCCAGCTCGTTCCGCACCCGCAGCTGCAGCCAGGCATGGTAGAGGGAGTAGCCGTTGGCAGGGAGGCCCACCAACAGGATGATGATGTAGGCGCCGGCGAAGAGGTTCTGGTGGATCTCGTGTGTGATGGTGCAGTTGATGACATCTGAGTCGTTGGTGGACATGGCAACTTCATGGCCATGTGCACCCACATAGAAACCAGGGTGCTGGGAATGGAGTGATTTGTCAGAGGATGGGTCACAACAGCCATCCCATGGTGGTCTACAAAATAACAATAGACCAAATTAAAATGTCATGTTGTATGCAGTGAATTAATACATAATTCCAGGTTTTTGCCCTTTTATTCTTTGTCATTACACACAAATATTGTGATGTATCGTAGATTAATCTTTTGCCATGTATTGTGATGCTATTGATTGGTGAGTTACTCTACGATTCCCACTCCTACCCAAAACATATTTGTAATCCAATTTAGTAGCTCACTGTTGTCTCATCATCTTTATATTTTAGAAACTCTCAAAGTAATTAACTGCCATTACGATTAATCGTTACTTATCTGACAGTACACAACTTAGCTCATGCAGTTTATAAGGAGAAAGAAAACATTGAAAAGATACAAGCAACACATTATGCAAGGAGGTGTCAATCACATCCGCAGGTTCTAATCCTGTTGTCCTATAACCATGCAAACTACACAGCAGAAGTTTACACTACAAAATGGAACACAGATCCTAATTATATGAATGGCTTTGTGTTTCACAAATGTGGACCCATCAGTATAATCAATTATAAGCACATTTGTCACAATACAATATATATGCTACAATCAGAAATATATTCTACATAATAGCACATTACTGAGAGGGGACACAGCAAAATGACAAACCATACACTGACTCTCACACTTAAAATAGACAGCTGTCAGCTCACACATCCTGATCAGAATATACTTTGCATGCATCCGTACAGTTAGACTGGACTAAGGGTGAGCTACAAAGATGGTGCAGGGGGGAACACAATTTTTTTCTGAATGCCCAATTTTTTGGGTTACTAGATCTACAAACATGCAAGTGCATGGATGAGTGAGTAAGATTCTTTTGCAGAACGTGATGACAAAAGAAGAAAGAAATACAACAACATCATCATAACTCTGAATCCACGAGCATGACATCCCTACCTCCAAGCTCGGCCATCTCTGTGCTTACTCAATGTGCACCAATTACTACAATCCTCCTGAACTGATGTGACTTGTTTTGTGTGTGTGTGTGTGTGTGGGGGGTCTCAGTAACTCTCAGAAAGGAACTGAGAGTATGTGACTTCAGTGTGACTTCAACCACATTGAGTCACAAAGACATATGCCATACACATCCCTTTTAGTCTGTTAGTGACAGTATGCACAAAAATAATATACTGTATATCTATACAGAAATATATCTTTTACAAGCTTAGATGTCATGATGACCAGCACTTGAAGCTACCTGTAACTACACCTGTAATTTAAAACATTCCACTAGCTCTATGTGGTAAGTTTGAGTTATTTGGACTACTGTATCACTGTGTCTTGGTCATGTCTTCCGTTTCCATGAGCACAGAAGAGTTATTGAGTGGCCGGGTAAGGCATGACTAGATGATTAGAAGGGCTGTCAAGAGGGGAAGTTGGGCGACCTTGCAGCCTGCATGGATCTCTGGGAAATCTGCCATGATTCATCTGCATTATTAGACAGCACAGAGAGTCTGGATGCCGATGAGGCCGGTACATTTTAGCACCATTTAATCAAAGTCCATGGTGGAGTATACAGTCTGTCATGCATCATACTCTCTTCACCAGAAAACCTCTCTGTGGCCACTTAAATCTTTTCCAGTGGAATTTCTGAGCTATGGTCTGTTAATAAAGATATTCACAAGTCTGAATGCCACCAATGTTGTGGTAATGTGACGTAATCTACTTCAGAAAAAAAATAAAATTTTTATACGGGTTGTGCAATCCATTGAGTGGATTACATATTTGCAAGTGTAAATCTACTAAGTCATCCCATGTAATGGAAATTTATATTTGAACATTCACAAAGTAATGGACTAAGTGTGTTTTTGCGCAGTATCTGAGCCCCCATATATTTCATCTGGGTTAGTGTCTCTTGCCTGCAAGATAACAATCATGACCCACGTCCTTCCAGCAATCACACTCCAGCTTGTCACATAAACTTCAGTCAACAACCAAGCTGCCTAGGCTATTTTAATCTTACAAAAAAAACGCCTAACCAAACCACCTTGCGTGCAAGCTGAAACACCTGCTTATGGTGAAATGGGCTACTGATGGATGGCTGAAATGGTGACTGCTCACAGTTCAGGGATTTTCTATGCCGTGCTGCAGACTCCCACAGGGCCAGCAGCGTTAATGGACACAGAGCCGGAGATGAGAAACTCTGATATAGAGTGCCGCTGACAAACAAGCTCACCCTTGTTTGGCCGAGATGGCCATTCACCGATATGTGGTAGCAGCTGAGAGCAATATTCTGGGAAATATCTCTGCTCATAAACGTGCACTAATGACTTCTATCCACAGTAGCACAGTAGCAGTAGACAAAGCAAGAGGGCCATAATCATTAATATGAATAATGTTATCCAAATAAACGTGTCTCCTGGGATGGCAACAAAATCACCATAAGGAGATATTCTTCATCAAGACCAACCTCCTGTATCAAAAAACCAACAATTTCCTAGTAAATTAACACAATTGTTTAACTGGTCAACACCTAGGAGCCATGTAGCCTATCTGAAGTATAGGCCTAGGCCAGCGGCTCTCAAACTTTTTCTGTCATTCCCCACTTTGTTGGGGAATTTACAAACCCCACATAAACTCATCAACCAGGCAAAATGGTAACTTAAAATATTTTTTTTTTGCATTTTGGCTCCATCTTATATTTCCGGTCTCGTTCCGCTGGTTCAAAAGGTTATTTTAATTCATATGTCGGCCTGTTTATGACTCCTATGTTTGTGTGTGATTATTTTGTTTTGAATCTATGATCTTCCTTGTCAAAAAAGAAAGGCATTGTTAATGATGGGCACAAAAACAATTATTCCTCCACTTCATCGCGCGCCACCTGCCATGTCACTAGTGGAGTCCGCCCCACACACACTTTGAGAACCACTGGCCTAGGCCTACTTTATATGCTAGGCTACTGTTCTTGACTACAGTAGATCAAGAAGGCATGATTGGTCCACCTACATGTTTCCTTATGAAAGTAGAGACTAAATTAATTCAAATTAGTACAATTGCTAGGATTTAAAAAATGTTACAGAATGCTTCAGTATTGGGGGTGGAGTTGACCTGTCCTACACCTGACTTGGAAACTGCATCCTCTCCTTTCCAGATGACTTAAAATTATTTGTGTGTCATTTTAGATCATCACTAAATGTAACTTATCTGGCATTGTTTTTGTCAGTTGTACAGTAGCTTATCAACACTGGCACATGTGTAGTACAAGTCTTGTGTAGTACAAGTACAAGACCGGGGCTGCTTGGAACATGGTTGGAACAGGGGCAGGTTGTTAATATCCAGGCTAGAGGGAGCTGCAACAAAACCCTTTAGGTGAGAACAACGTGTCAAAACTATGCACCTCCCACTAAAAACATCATAGAAGGATAATAGTTAAGGATATAAAAATGTATTCATTATAATTGATTGTTAGGGGACTCAGCTATAATTTAAAATGAAGTTTGAAAACCTGAGATGACTGATGTTATCTTTGTTTTAACATCGTTATTGTAATTACTAAACATAGTTTTACATTTGGAAGCATTTCAGACAATTTTTTAAACATTTGAAGTAAAAAAAAACATCGGTAGGGACCAAATTGGTCTTGACAGTGGTCCTACTAAAGAAAAACACACAGGAAAGACATCAGCAAAGCTTACCAGGCAGTGAGATAGATGAACACCTCAAGCAAAAGCAAAAGGAGTACGGCAAAGGACTATAACATGGGTGTTCCGACCTACCCCGACTACACGTGCCACGTGCCAACCAACCCCGTGCCTGGGGCAGGTTGGCACATGTGCACAAACCCACTTTAATAAGATATAACGCAAAACAAGGGATAATTTGTTGACATTGAATATATACAGTATTTAGCTGAGATCCCAAGCTTTCAGTTAAACACAATTTGACCGTTTTAACGCATTGTATTTTGTTTATCATTCAAAGATAAACAAAATAAAAAGACAATGTTTTCTGGTGTTCATAGACCTATTTCAATGCTTCAAACATGTCTTTGAAACATAATGCATAGGTTGGCCTCTCTTTTTCTGTCTTTTGTCTAACTGTTACAACTTACAGTATGTGTTACAACTTAGCCTACAGTATGTGTTACAACCGACCCCGGTAGTGGGTAGGTTGTAAAAACGGATCACCTTATATTTTACATCAAATTACAAGGTCTGTAATTTCCTTACAGAAATTTGAGTTGGTTATATCTGAAGTAGCCTACACAAACGTGAGTATCTTGAAAAAAAAGGTTACAGGATTGTAGCTAAAAAAAATAGCGAGTTACAGGTGTTGGAAAAAAAAGTGTTCCAACCATACCCGGTCTCCCCTATGTTAAATCAGAATAATTGACGTAATATGAAAAGGGATACGGCTTGGCAATATCTAGTTAGAAAGATGATGTTTCGTAGGCTACCGCATCAGTCACCAACAAGGAAAACTTCGCTCGTCTTGGCGCTTTCATAACCGAGGGCGGTGAGCCAACTTCACTTTGACAGGATCGACCGCAATCTATCAGATATATGTCCAAGCATGGCAATGGCACACCACTGCGTCCCTTCAGGGCATGCCACACTGGGGGATACCAACATCAAGCTACCAAAGGCCGACTCAGAGATAGACAAATAGGCTTGCGTCTTTGCTGCAATCACTATTATGGAGTTATAGTTACCTACAACAATGGAATTGAACAGAAGTGACATTCAAATCGATTACCACGTCGTCGGGGTCAAGGCGATACCACAACAGATGAACATGAGTCGAATAGCCTACACACATGAAGCTCGAGGTTAATTTGATAGGTCCCATTTATAATTAATTTATAAATAATTAATTCCCAAGCGATAGGCTATGTGGTGAATTTTGACAGTCAGCTACATAGTTTCAAAAAAGTATATTATTTGTGATATATTAAGATATATTTAGATTGCATTAAGCTACATTAAAATAATATCGCGAATTAAGCACCATATAGGCTACCCTGATACGTTTAAACGTGACATGGATATGGTAGACTGATGAGACGGATGTGGTAAACTAACGAGAAATTTCATTCACAATGAGTAGCCTAGACCCGACTACAGCAATACTGTCATTCCAATTAGCCTAAATAACTATTTACAGGCAAATCGACAGTGAGAGATACTTACGTTGTTGTTGTCCAGTTTCTAAATCAACGGTGATTTTAAAAACAGCGCAATCGTTCCACTGCTGCCTGCAAATTACCAGAACTTCAGCGCATTGACGAGTATCACACGCTGGCTACTATTAAAGCATTATTAGAGTCCAAGTCCTTGCGCAGCACGGCAACAGATCATTCGTACAATCAAATCGGGCGAACTGATAGAGGAGAGAAAGCTCATACTTCAATAGATCCGCCTTTTTGCCTTTCAAAGTTGCGTATTGATGACCTCAGTGCAGCCCACCTTTTCCTTCTTTCCTCCGCCAAGCAGGTTCCCGCGTGTTGGGTACTTTTGGTCACTGCACGTGTACGCACAAAAATATTTTTGGACCCATTTACAAAACACATACATTAGTCAATGAAAAAAATCTTTATTACAAAGTGTTGAACTTTTTGGACATCAGCTTTCTTCTTTTCTACATACAACTGACAGAAAACAAATCACTTCCTGTATTTTAAAAGACGTTTTCATTCAGAAATTGTTTGAGGGAGATGGACACAGGCACACGCAATTCTCCCTTAAGCGATGGGATGAGACTGTCTGCAGTAGTGTTTAAAAACGCAAATCAGCAAATCATGTATGCAGCTCCTGATCTTACAGTAGCTCTGCACAGGTGGGAAAAGTGACCAGCACCATTGCATTCACTCTCACTCTCTCTCACACACACACACACACACACACACACACACACACACACACACTACTGATGAAGGAGGCATTAATGCAATCTTAACATTTTTTATACTGTATGCTTCTCATGCACTTACTGTTCCCTCACTCACTACTGTAGATTTTAAGTATGCTGCCCAGTATCCCTGTTAGTGGAGGGATATTGTGTGATGTGTCAACAACTCCATTCTTGCAATTAAGTAATGGGATCAATAATGTAGCATTTCATAGAGCTGGTATAGATTGAACACAGACACATATGGGGCTAGTTACTCAGGTAGCAAGGGATGTGTGTCTGAGCTGTGGGTGTTTGAATCCAACACTGGTCCCTGATCTCACCTTAGTCTTAATGGACGTTGTGGTGGGTATACAATCCACATCACTTTCTCATGTTATAAAGGTGTGCTCTCCAAAAATAACCTGCTAAAATACACAATTGAGTGCATTATACATGATCAGCTACATGATCATTATACATGATCAGCTACACGATGGGTTTGAAGAAAACAACACTCTCACACACAAGAAACACAAACATGCACACACACTTCAATTCGTTTTTGGGAAAGTGAGACAGTAATAAATAAAATCTAGTCTTATTGCTATATCAGACATGTATTGCAGTGTTAACAACACACAGAAAAAACACCCTCTAATTTCAACACTACGAAGATCAACACTCAAGAGTCTTAACATCAGGCTATTATTGCCATTTCCATTCTACACATTTCTTCTGTAATTAGATGCAAGTCCAGTGTGCAGAACACCTCTTCAGTTGTATCCCCCGGAGAAACCAGCTGTGCATTATGGGGAAAAACATTTACATGGGTGCACATAACTGATCATTCTTAATTTGAATTGGTCAACCATCCACACTCCTTCAGCAACGTCCCCCTCGTTACCCAAAACAATCTTTGTCTTAAAACCTTCACTTCCACTGCGGATTATCTGTCTTCTTCCATCTCTCTTTCTCCCCCAAATCAACGTGCTGCTCCACAACAGCCTCTCAAATCCCTCTCATTCCGAGTGTGTACATAAGTGTGCTTCGATCTCTAAGTCCATCCATCTTCTCGCGTGTGTGGTGACTGTTAGGGGGTCACCACAAGCGCATAACAAAACAAAAAAGGGAGCCAGAAACAGAGAGAGAGAGATACAGAGAGAGAATTCTGAAGGGGTGAACCATTTCCAGTAATCTGTTCCAGTGATGGACTAGCACTGTCCTTGCCTCTAAAGATGGAGGCTATAATTACAGTCATTTAGGGCATGGGAGTGGTCCTTCTCTCCTTACCCTCGCTGTTTGTTTTCTACGCGCAAGAATAGAACTTGGATTGGGCAAGTGCGCCGTCCACAGAGAGCAACGGAAATCAATGGTGACCAACATTCAGGGAAGGGGAAGAAAAAACACACATTCCTTGTTTTCTAGTGCCTTTGTGGATCCCGGCAGTCTCTCAACCCTCTGTGCATACCAGAGAGCCAGACTGTGATTCTGTTTCAGGTCGCCGCACCCACCTGTTAATCTACATGGCTTTTGGCCGGTGATGTGTTGGAGGTCTGTGGTAGTATTATGAAGATAAGGACTTTTTGTTCAACAATTTATACCTATTTTTGTCTGTCATTGAGGGGTACTCAAAGGAGATATAGACATTCATGTTTCTGATTTATTGTTTGGTCGGTGTTATGTTTAGTCTGGTTATGTACAGAGTAGAATTATTTGGGCCACAAAATGGTTGTTTAGACACAGCCATACTCATACCACACTGTTTGAGGGTCATTGTTGGGGTCAGGAGAGGCAGGCGTACTCTTGGGCCTCTCTTCTGGGCCACCGTTCACTCCTGCTGACGGTCCTTCCATCTCTCCCTTCTTTAGCAAGGGTGACTCCACCTGTCGCACCTCCCCTCGATCGCGGCGCTCCTCCCCCAACTCCTCCTCCTCCAATCGCAGGGCAGAAACAGCCCGCACCGGTGTCACCATGGCAACCTCACCCCGGTGGTGGTGGTTTGTGTTGTTGTGGTGACGCTGGGGCGTAGGGCGGCCGGACTGTCCGCCAGGGGTCCTGGGGGTACCGAGGCTTCCTCCTCCTCCTCCGGCTCCTCCACTGGGTCTCACGCCTGCACCCGTCCCATAGCGCTCTGGCTGCAGGGAGAGCGAGGACGAGTGGTGTTGCGGCGGGGGCAGGCTCAGCTCGTCTCTGGGGGGCGCCACCGAGAGCCGCCGCGGGTCCAGATGGCCGCTATCCCCAAGCTGAGGCGACGAGCCGGCCAGGCGGGCCGACTGGGGGCGCTCTCGCGCCACTCCTCCTCCACCTCCCCTTCTCAGCACCACTTCAGACTGGTTGGGCGTCGACGACAACGAATGGTCGCCGCGGTAACTATCGGGGCCGTTGGAGCGGAGCAGGTCAGCCGACGCCAGGCTGAAGGTCCGGCTCAGGCTGCTGCCGGTGCCACCGTTCCCGGCTACGCCACTGCGGGGTGAGTGACGGACCCCTGTCAAGGCCCCCGAACCGCGGTTGGGCAGCGTCTGGGAGTGGCAGCTATCAGGAGCGGGTTGACGGACACTGGGCTTGACGCTGTGGCCTGGCTTGTGTAGGGCAGTGGACGAGGAGGAGTTGGGGGTCTTGACGGTGGGGGTAACGTAGCTGGTGGGCGTTTTGGTGCCGTCTTTCAGTGCCGCCGGCCGAGTGGCCCGGGTGAAGTAGTCGTTCATCAGGTCCTCGCGACTTCCTGTCTGCACCTGGGCACACAATGGAGGACGGAAGACAAGAGAGATAGAGAAAATCAAACTTAGCTGCAGACTGAGAACACACAGCGGGCCCCAATTTGAAAGACCATCAAAGTTTTACCCCTTGGTCACACAGACGACACAAAAGGATGGACAATACAAGGCTGTATTTCGCAGGTAGTTGCTTGTTGACATGCTAATGCAAAGTAAGTGGTAGGCCTAGCTGGCTAGCTGGTGGCATAAAGACCACTTGCCTCTTTTCACTATAAAATTGAAAGTGAATGGCAGCATGTCACTTTGCCTATGTCTCTTGTGGCTAATGTGATCAAGAGATTATTTATCAAATGAAAATATTCAGATTTAAACATTAAATCTGGCCTTTGGCCGTAGCAACCATCCATTTAGAACTAGTAACGGCAGTTTGTCCTGCAAGTTGAGAAATTAGTTGTACAAACAAGACAGTTTTAGCGATTAAAACGTTTAAATTGTAACAGGAAATGAAAACAATGCAAGTGGCAACAGTGGAATGAGCGGGATAATGGACTCCACGGTGGTCTGTTCACAGAAATCAATGCACTTACGAGGTTTAAACAGCACACCCCCCTTCTGTGAACAGATCACCGTGGAGTCCATTATCCCTTACTTATTCCACTCGACCGTGCATCAACTTCTGTGAACAGACCACCGTGTCGTCCATTATCCCTTACATAACTAGATGTACCGCAGAGCGGTACAAAATATGACCGCCGCCCAGTCCAGCACATTTTTTCCACAAAGATACATCACGTGGAAAGGCCTATATGATTCTGTCTCACTAAATTGATTTTATCCACACTCAATTCAAACTGGTATCTGCTAGACAACAAGTACCAAAACATGATTAGTTCATAGATTTCACATGTAAAATTCATTTTATACAACCCCACCCCCATCTTGCCTGTTAATAATTCTGAGAAATTCTTGTGTGCATGTGTGCGTGTACATGTTTATGTTTATGTGTGTGTGTGTGTGTGTGTGTGTGTGTTTGTGTGTGTGTGCGTGTGCCTGCGTATGTGCCTGTGTTTGTGCATGTGCATGCATGCGTACATATGTCTACTGTGTGAGTATGTGTCATACGAATGATTACTGTGAATGTATGTGTGTGCATGTGTATCTGTTAATGCACATGTGTGCTCATGGAATGGGTTAAGTAAGTACCCCGGTCTTTCAGTGTCCCGGGAATCCTTGTTGGTGTACGGTCACCATGAACGAAAGTTCACAAAACTTGGCATGCATTCGGAGGTTGTCATAATGATCCTACACTTTCAATTTCGTGCAGTTTTGACCATATCAGCCAGAGATATTGTGATGAAAACACCTAATTGTTTGCTTTTTAATTTTCAACTAGGTGGCGCTATACATGAAATAAGTGGTAATGGGATGGGTTGACATGCCCCCTTAAGACCAACATACAAACTGATGAACCAACTGATGAGAAAAATAGGTCCAAAGATGGCAGAGTGTATGAGTGAAGGAAGCACAAACTAAACGGTTTTAAATAGCGTCTGCTAAAATCCATAACCACAACCATAACCATAAATGGGTGACATAGTGACTTTCAGAGGTGGAAGGATGAGATTAACATCAACACTCACAAAAGGAAGGAAGACATTTAAAAAAGAAAACGACACTCTCTCACAGCCCTGTTCACTCTCCCCTGTCTCACAGAGAATCCCTCACAAGGGAAACAGTATGTTTACTACGCCTCAAAGCCGTAAACACATAAATTACACTCTCAACCAGATTACCTCAACAGTCCCTCAATTACAGCAAGCCTCCACTTTAGGCAACACTCAACAAGCCGTATCAAATGCACCTCAATCACATTTATCAACCCTCCAAAACATCCTCCATCAATCCACACTTTTCTCCAGAGGTGCAGGGGAGGACCGCAGAGGTTTTGCAAAAATGGCCTTTTCGTGGATTTAATTAGCACATTTTGGAAATAAAGGGAATCGATAAATTAGGGGTGATTTGAAAAGATTGGCTGGGAAATAGTTTTCTACACAAATGGTGTTTATGGTGAGGACATACGAGACAACCGTGAGAACATGGTCTGTTGTAATACTTATGCAATCACACTCTCTGCATCTCTGATCTCTGAGAGAGAGAGAGAGAGAGAGAGAGAGAGAGAGAGAGAGAGAGAGAGAGAGAGAGAAAGAAAGAAGGAAAGAAAGAAAAAAAGAAAAAGAGAGAGAGAAAGAAAGAAAGAGAGCGCTCACTTGGTGTTGCAGAGGGCCATGAGTCATGGCAGAGTGCAACATTAAATCATACACCAACTCACACACACACACAGCTTTTGACATTTCTGTTGCACATAAGCTCCATCAGAGCCAAGGCGCCCTCAAGGTACTTAGTTCGGGGTAAATTCAGGTGAGAAAATACTCATGACTGAGACAGAGGCACTGTAGAGGCAACGTGATGAGAGGGGAAGCTGAGAAGAGAGAGAGGGGGGGAGAGAGAAAGAGAGAGAGAGATGTAGCATGGCAGGGTTGGGGAGAGAGATGAGTAAGGGCGGATAGTTTACAAAGGAAGACTGACAGGGAAGGGGTGAGAAGACGGGAGAGATGGAGAGAGACCAGAAGAAAAGAAGAGAAGACTAGATGGGGCAAGTGGAGAGCTGTAGACTAGAGAGAACTTTTATCAATCTATTCCCCCTTTTACCAATCTACACGTCCCCTCCCTTACCGTAGGGGGCGACAAAGTGTTGCTCTCATGCAGAAACTCCTCCAGCGTGACCATCTCGCTGCCGGGGGACGAGGGCCGCGTGCGGGTGGGTCGCAAGCCGGAGCGGTGACTCGGTGGGTCGTACGGCAGCGTAGAGCTCCTGGACAGGCTGCTGACCATCTCGTGGCCCAAGCCCACGGCATCATCGCTGGACAGACTGGCAGAGCGAGGCTGCAAGCGCTCCTGAGAGCCTGGAGGAAGGGATGAAAAGAGAGAGAGGGAGAGAGAACAGTGAAGGACAAGTTGCGACTAAAAAAACAGGCAGCTAATCATAAAACATGAGGAGTGATGGAGAGATGGAGAATCTCCTCCAGTGACAACACATACACACACACATACACACACACACACACACACACTCACACCTACAGTACACACACTCACACACACACAGGTGATCATCATACTTATCCTGATAGTCACTAATGCACAGGAGGTAAGGGGCTCTAGAGTACAAGTGTAGCAAACAGCAACCCACTATGATCTATACAGTCATGTGGCAGCGGACATGTATTTTGTTTCTGTAATGCATGCCACTTTAGGGTATCTGCTAAATGTTAACGGGAAAATAATGTTTGGCCTGGGTGATGAGAGAAATTAAAGGTGCTCTAAGCGATGCTGGGTAACATCACTTCTGTTGACTTTCATACAAAACATAGAGCTAGCTCGCCACTTCCTCCCCCTCCCTCCCGTGCTGCTCCCATGCAATTGAAACTCTGCTAAACGCGCATCTCGTCTGTGATTTGCTGGAACAGTTTGTTATGTTTTTATGGCCTAGGTTTGCCCAGGTTGTTTTTGTTGCCATTTTTGGAGCCTGGGCTGTCCACAGAGATCGCATTGCTTTTACAGTGTATTCAGGACACAGACCGCTAGCGGTTGGTTAGGTTTGTTTGTAGTAAGTGACATAAAATGTTTTAGCCTAAAAAACGCACGGCATCACTTAGAGCACCTTAGCTTAAGCAAGCTTTATTCCTGACTTCAACAAGTTTATTTCATTGTGTTTTCCTACACAGCACACTAACTATGGTGCAGCATACATATCACAGACAGTTAGCTGGAGTGTAATCCTTTAATATAGTTCATGGATTCATTCTTAATTAGAAATAATAGCTACGTTAGAGTATGTAAATTAAACAAATAAAACAGAATAGTGCTGAAGGAAGGAAATTAGTTAGAAGCCACAAGAGTTCACATGCAGACAGACAAACAGACAGACAGACACACACACACACACACACCTCTGGGAGTGATGGGAGAGTTGCTGCCAGAGTTGTTGAGGCTGAGTTCAGCAGAGCTGGGACGGTAGTCTGTAAAGGGGGGATGGAGGGATAGAGACAGAGGGAGGAAGGACGAAAACAAAGGATTAAGGGACAGAGAGAAGGCTTCAGGGAATTGCAGAGGCGCAAACTCAGGAGGAGAGGACACAGACCGCAGACCCTCAGCGTCATCGATCCCATAGATCTCTTACCTGTGTTACCATGGAGACCACCACCATAGCCGGCATCAGGGGACAGTAGGCGCAAGTCGTCATCAGAGTTCAAGCCTGATGTAGGAGAGAGGGGAGAGGGAGAGAGAGAGAGAGAGAGAGAGAGAGAGAGAGAGAGAGAAAGAGAGAGAGAGAGAGAGAGAGAGAGAGAGAGGGGGGAAGAGAAACTGTTTACTATTTTAATCTGGACAGACATAGGGGAAGGAAGTAGATTCAGAGCGATTTTTCAATTTCACAGACATGGAATGCCCTTTTACCCAAGCAACAGCATTCTGACGCATAGATCCCTCATTTCCTCCTCGATATAAAGACTTTCTTTCTGCTGACTAAAATAGAATTATCCCTGAAGCACATGAGAAATCTGCCACTGTCACTATACACTGACAGATAAGCTTCCTCAACACAAACCCTTCAGATATTTAAAAGTGAGAGAAGAACCCCTTCAAACGGCCCTGACACATCTTATTTATAACTGGTTTCAGACCAGCAGAAAGCCCTGCATGACTGATTTGGGCAGAGCTGACACAGTGAGCTGCAACATGCGTAGCCTTAAGCCACGGCTCTTTTCCGGAACATGTTTATGTATCTGCCTCTGCCGAAATCTTTTGTTTGTGGAGGGGAGACATGTTTCTAGAAACTGTAAATAAACCTTCAATTAGACTGAGACGCTGATTATTTCATCCACGGGAAGTTAAATGAGGTTTTCCAAGAAGCGGAAAGCCTAGGATGATCCAGGAGGGGTCACGCCTACATGTTTGTGGTTTTTGCTTGGTCAAGCCATGTGTGTTGCAATACAATCAAGAAAAGCACTTCCACAAGGTTTTATATTGCTTCACATATGCAGGAGACCGAAAGCTGAAGTCTATACACATCTCTCAATATACACCAATAAATTAGAGAAGGTAAGAGACTGGGCTCTTTGGAAGCAACCTTTTTTGCCCGCAAATAACATCAGTCTAGATTGCCAGTCTGAACAACGCATGCATCTTTTGAAAAGGTATAATTATGTGTATGCTTATCACTGAAACAATAAAGCGTGTGTGTGTGTGTGTGTGTGTGTGTGTGTGTGTGTGTGTGTGTGTGTGTGTGTGTGTGTGTGTGTGTGTGTGTTTGTTTGTTTGTTTGTGTGTTCCACAGGCAGTCACTAGTCTAATGGACTGTAGAGCCCTCTCCCATCTCATCTCTGACGCCTCACCTCTTGTTCTTCTACTTGACCTAGGGTCAGCGGTGTGGTTGAGGGGGGTGGAGCAGGCAGGACCTCCGCCCATCTCCCCTCCCTGCCGGCGCCTGAGTGGCAGCTCTTCATGGCCATTCACGCTCTCGTTGCTGCCCCCTGGTGTCCGGTAGACGTCCCTGCCCCGAACCGCCACGCCATCGGCGTATGCTAGAGAAGATGAAGAAAAATGGAAATCAGTCACAGACAATCTTCATTAACAATGGGTTGCTGAGCTAACGAGGGTAACAGGCACCGGCATCAACACGGGCACAGGTGGCAGGGCACACAGACAGTGGTTTGGCGTGGCATGGCGTCGCAGAGGGCACAGACGTGCGGGTGAGAGTGTGGGTTAGAGCAAAAGGGGGCCACACGTGTGGGTTAGTGCAACACAAAAGACAACAAAAGCATTCAGAGAGACAGCTTTGCACGAGGCCTGGGAGGCCATGACAGAGCCTACTGAGGGCCACAGATAAGATCATACTCAAGTCTCCTGAGAAGAACATTTTTACAAATGAGGCTGACTGCAGAGAATATTACGTAACATCTTCACAATACGTGCAGGAAAAGAAATAGCTCCACTAGTCTGTTCCCTTACCTATTACAGAATAACAATGACAACAATGTGCAGTGTTATTGATGCATTGGTAATAGTCACGTTCACTTTTCACAATAACCTTATTGTGACAAAGCTTAGAGCTTATTAGTCCATCTGATAAACCATCACACACTAATTTTTTACACCAATCTTCCTTTTACTAAATGTTTATCTCTTGGTCTCTGACACCGGTCTCAAGTCACACAGCGCAAACACCTTTGTCTTTTTGCTGGTGGAATTATCGGCAGTTCTTTAAACGAATCTATTCCTGGCTGAGCGGACACACACACACACACACACACACAGTTGACAGTCGTGGCCCCGACCCGAGCACCAGCTCCAACCCAAGGGGAGGGCCGAGGGGAGATGGTCCAGTTTCCAGGACGCTTGGCTCTGGACTTGTCTGCCACTGAAGCATGGCATTGGGCAGTGGTGCGGAGAGCAGTACCACTAACGCTAAGACTGCTGAGAAAACCAGCAGTGGGTATTAAGAAGTGTGTCTGTGTGTGTGCCTGTGTGTGTCCCTGTGTGTGTGCCTGTGTGTGTGCCTGTGTGTGTGCCTGTGTGTGTGTGGGGGGGCTGAGAGTCTGAGAGAAACAAATCAATGTCCCTCCATCTTCGTGTTTGTCCTGGTAAGACCAGACAGCTCAGGATGCGGGAAGCACTCTAGCCTGATTAACGAGTGCTCAGAAGAGCTCCAAGGGTGTCCACGGGAGGGCACGAGATATACCCTCGAGTGTGTGTGGGCAGGAGAGTGAAGAGTGGAGAAAAGAGGAGAGGAATGTGAAAAGATAATGTGGGAGGAGGACTGTATTAGGTGATAAAGGAATGAGGAATGAGTGAGGTGCTACCCAGAGATGGAGTGAGGAATACAATTGGAAATTAATAAGGCATAAAGACTTTGGATATTATGAGATATTATGAGAATACTTATGTATTCTCTCATTTTATATCTTTAAAGAAAACGATCAAATTCTGCGACATGATGTATGCCATCTCCTACCCAAACTCCTGGTATGACTAAATTAAATCTTATGACTTTTCCAAAACGTTCAACGAATTTACTGAATTCCATGATTTCTCCAGGCCTGGATTTTACAATTCCATAACTTTTCCAGGTTTTCCATGACCATGGGAACCCTGCAAACCCATTAATCTCACTAAAGTTTTGATGTATAGGAACCTAACCTAGCTCCTTCTTAAGCTTTTTTAAGTATTCAGTAACTTAAGTAATCAATAAGCACCACAATGCAAACCACTATTGCATGTATGCTAAAATAATTAGTCCACTAATTGCATGCATACCATCTGTATAGGCAGTATGCTTAAAGACTGTTAGCTAGGCAGGCAGCAGCAACAGGCTGGGAAAGCAACAACAGCAGCACTGCTTAGAAGCAAGGCACTCCATAAATCACCTTCAGTCCACACACACACACACACACACACACACACACACACACACACACACACACACACACACACGTCTGTATCTGTCTGAGTGCAAGGCACTGTGATGAAGTTGTTGGCTCTCAGCATCCTTCCTCCAAGCAAGCGAATGAGATTTCTATTGACTGAGGAGATGAAATGCTTGAAGGAGCCTGGACACACACGACGCCGACGCCACTTTTGAACCCAGTCAAACACACTCCACTGCACTCGACATTTGTGCTTTAACACAAAGCCGAAAAACACACACTCCGCTGGCCTACACACAGGTACACACGTTGCTGTGAGGGGCACACACACAGGTCTAAGCAAAATGTTGAGGAACACAGGCACACACGCAAGCGCACACACACACACATAGACACACACCTCTTCACATGCAGCGGTGAAGAACAAATACAGACATACACGCACAGACGGGCCAACACTCTGCTGATGTACACACACACACACACACACATACAGGCCCCTCACATAACCTTGTGAGGAACACAGACACACACACACACACACACACACACACACACACCCATACAGACTGCAGTGGCTGACAGTGGCCCTGTTTGGGTGAGACAGAAGCGGGCAGAGGAACCAGGGCTGACCAAGTTACTTACTGCACACTATAGTCTGTGGCTCGTCCAGAGTTGGGTTTGAGAGTGACCCAGAGGCCTAATAGTACCCAAGAGGTCAGAAAGGGCCTCCCAAGGACTGAGTTACAGGTATGTGTGTGTAGGTGTGCATGTTGGTGTTTTTTTTTTTTTGGGGGGGCTACATGTGCACATAATGTGAACTTTATACATAAGTCAAATAAGTGAAGTTACATTAAGAACTTCATCTGTGAGTGTGTATGTAAGTGTGCGAGTGTGGCATTGCTGGTTTTAGGGACATTTTATAACTACATGCCAAGAGTTTGTTGGGTTTCCTTCAAATGTGTGAAATGTACTAAGGAGTTCATCTTGTGCTTGCATAGTACATACATATATGGACTCCAGCGTCTGTCTAAACTCTAATGGCAGAATGGCGGTAGACTGAAACGGAGGTGAGGTGTTAAGAGTTAAATAGTGACTGGGTCTATATGGACAGAGATGGACATGACTAGTACTGGTGTTGGTGGTGGTGATAATGATGATGATGGTGGTGGTGGTGAAGATGATTTGGGTCAGAACTGTTCGATGGATGAGACGGGCTCTCCGGACGGGCAGCCCGGCAGGAGGTCGGAAGAGGACCAGAAGCGCAGGCGTCTGGACAGAGAGTGGCGGGAAGAGGTGGGGGTCCGGGGTGGCTTTTGGATTTTGTCCTGGCTCTTGCTCCGCAGGAAGCAGAACCGCTTGGGCGCTAGAGGAGGGGGCACCAGCGGAGTACAGACAGGGTTAATATGGACAGAATGTGATGAGAGAAAGAGAGAAAAAGAGAAAAAGAGGGATGAATGAGAAAGAAGAAAGAGTTCTATCAGAGAAAAAAAGGTTAGACCAGTTTTTACAAAGAGGAATTGTTCAAAACCTGAAGAGAGAATTGATTACAGGCATGCAACATTATAGTATAGTCCAGAAAGATATACTCTTGAGGAAGATATACAGTAACGTTACTGATTAGTTGAAAGTAAAGGCTCCAAATTTGGAGTGAAGTGTTTGGCAGGAAACCATCACCATGAGGAGATAAGGGAATCAGCATATAGCCATTCTGCCCCCTAGTGGTCAATGCTGAGGCCTGCATGATATGTGCAACAGCTGGGATCCATCTAAAGAATACAATCCCCAATACATCATACCAAGGCTCATGAGCGAGTATCTGTCTCACAAGCAATGGGAATTGATCCGCCTCTTGGTCCTTGTAACACACAAATACACACACAGCACTCTGCCTCATCCTTAAACACACATGATCCTCACACTAGCACACACCAAACAGTTTGTCTCTCTATCACACACTCAAAAACATGCTCTCACACATGCCCCCCACACATGTTAAGACTGCAAACACGTTTAAACGCTCTCTCACACGCTCTCTCACACACGCCCTCACACACGCCCTCACACACGCCCTCACACACGCCCTCACACACGCCCTCACACACATAAACAGGACACTGGAGCCTACCTTTGCTGGCGTGTGACGGCGTGAGAACAGGGGACTGCAGATGGTTCTCCTCCGGGGAGCGGCTGCCGGCTGAGTCCAGGCTGAGGCGCGACATGCGTGGGGGCAGCGGAGGGGGTGGCGGGGGTGGCAGGGGCGGCGGGCCGTCTGGGCAGTCAGGCAGCAGGGGAGGGGGGTCGGGCAAGGGGATGTCGGGGGGACAGCGGGCTCGGTCACGTTCACGGGGGCTCTCCTTCTTAGGCTTGATGAGTTTGGCCAGAGCCTTCGCACCAGCCCAGTGGTTACGTCTGAAGAGTTTCAGACACACACACACAAAACATGTTAAGACTGCTCAGTAGTATGCATGTATTGCTTCACCTTCTCAGCAAAAGAGACAGTCCTGGTTCTCACTTTTTGGGTGTGGGGTCATAAAACTTGTACTGGTCCATGATCTTCTCCTCCAGCTTCTCTTTCTGACGCCGCAAGGAGTTCAACTTATCACTGGAGGAGAGAAACAGAAGTTCAACTTATCATTAGATGAGAGAAACAGGACCCTGCCATGACTCGTCAACATACTCATACAAAGTATACTTTAACTTCAATACCATACATAGAAATCTCTCTCTCTCTCTACAACACACACACAATCACACACACATAGACACAGACAGACAGACTCACACACAGACTCTCTCTCACAAACACACACAGTCTCACTCACTCACTCACACACTCACACACTCACACACTCACACACACTCACTCACATGTACTGCTTCTGCTCCTCGTGGTAGAGCTCCTTGCTTTCCATGGTGCGCTCCAGCAGTGTCTGGTTCTGCTGACTCAGCATCTGGATCTGACTGAGCAGGTGGTGGTTCTCCTCCTCAAGGTTCCCCTTCAGACGTGTCAGCAGCTAGCAGGGGAGGAGATGAGAGCACCGAGGGGAGAGGGGAAAAGGAAGGAGAGAAAGAGAGGGACAGAGAAGAATAGGACAGGGAGGAAAAAAGGACAGAAGGTGTCCAGAGGGGTTAGAATATTGCACTGCATTTTCAGCAATTTTTTTAAATGCAATTTTAGGGCAGCTGGTTTGAAATTGGAAGAAAAGGTGTCCATCTAGCTGCTGACAGTGCAAATATTTTTGTGTTGGCAGCATAGTCTGATGCATTTTTTTTACCACCTTTTTACCTCTGCCAAGGAGGTTATGATTTCCCTTTTGCCCTTTTCTTTTGGTTGAATGGTTGTGGTTTGTTTGCTTGTTAGCAGGATTGCACCTTGGATTGCAGACTAGTGGCCTGACTGTAATGGAACTTGGTGGAAAGGTGTAGCATAGGCCAAGGACAAACCCATATCAGTTTGTGGCAGATGAGATTCACAAGGCAACTGCACACTTTTTGTTTTCACTAATGATGCAAGATATGGCATTAGTTGGCATCACTTCCACTACCATTGTGAGATAAGGCATTAAAGGGGACTGCCAGGCCCTAGTGGAGGTCTGTACTTTACTGAGTGCCAGTTTTTAAATGTATTTACCATTGTGTAGTTTGTATACAATGAAAAATAGTAGTTTATAGTTTCCACTGAGTAGTTTGCATACAGATCATGTATATTACATTCTGAACATGTCTCAGTTTAATACATTTGGGAGAGTTTATTCTCCACCTCCGACTCCTCCATCGTCCTCCTCCTGCACTCCTACCTCACAGTGGTTGTCCAGCTTGGTCATGGAGATGTCCAGGCCCTGGTGCTGCTCCTTGAGCTGGTCAAAACGTGCCTGCCAGCGGTTCAGCTCCAGTTGGGCCGAGTTCAGAGTCGTCTTCAGCTCCTTCGTCTGCACCTGCAGCCCGTCGTACTCCTGACGCAGCTGCATGTGGCTCTGAGACAGTCTGCAAACACACACACACACACACACACACACACACACACACATAATTAACACGATTAATGTTCAACCTAACCTTTCAAATACATCTTTATACATAAACTGGTTTCCATTATTAAAGTTGCAATATGTAAGAATGACCACTAGTGTTTAAAACTGGCATTACAGTCCAAAATCGAAACATTTGAGGACATTAAGTAGGCTAATATGGCAATTCAAAGGTCGAAATGCTACTTACTACCTGTGAGATTGGTAAATTGGCAGAGGGTGGCGCAGAAGGCCAAAACACAAACTCAAAACATAAACAGTATTTGCCGGCTGCAAATGAAAGTTTGAATTGTAAATATCCTGGCTGTACCTTTGTTGTCAGTGAAGCCAGTATTTGAAAATAACATGTTTCTGTAATCTCTGATGGCATATTATGGTAATTTTATTATTTATTACAATAAATATCCAACATATAGCACCTTTAATGACACTTTTTTGGGACATAATAACCATTATTGGGGTTTTATAAGGCTTCACTTTGGTGTCACTATTTCTACCTCTACCTGATATTATTACACAGCTGTTACGCTATTACACACTAGAGGGCGCCACATACATACTGATCAAATGCGAAGAAAGTGCACATGCTCTGCACATCTGAATAGTTTTGGAACATTAAAACATAAATGCCTTCATAAATACAGTTTTAAGTGGCAAGTATAACTAACAGATCATAGTATAACTAATGTGTGAGTTCTACATGTGTGCTTGTGTAAGCAGGGCTTCTCACTGGTCCATCTCCTCTCTTAGGTTGTGGTTCTCCGCCAGGATGAGAGTGTTCTTCTGGATCTCCTTCTCCAGACTCTCCCTCCCTCTCAGCAGACTGACCTCCAGAGCCTCCATGCCATCCTTCTGCTTCAGCAGCACCTTGTACCTGCGCACACACACACACACACACACACACACACACACTCAGTCATGGGAATCCCCTAAAGAGGCATTTCAATTTGATTTACCAACCGCTACCCCCTCCCCCGAAGACATCTCCAAGCTATTTTAACTAGACATAGATGCACACTGATCTTCACACACACACACACACACACACACACACACACACACACACACACACCTCCCCCACAGGAACTGACTATAGTGTTAGTGACACTGTTGTTGTTAGGGTTAAAAACAGGCTGATTAAATATTGAATGTTTGTATGTCGTTTGGTCTCTCTCTCTCTGTGTGTGTGTGTGTGTGTGTGTGTGACATGTGGTGTGTGTCCTCTTCACAGCCCAGGCCACAGACGGGCGGATGATATTACAGCTGATTGGGCATCTGACAGCCGCCAGCTCTAATCCCTCAGCTGAGGCCCCAGTGGGGCCCCCTTTCCATTATACATGAGGCAGAGAGACAGAGACAGAGACAGAGACAGGGACAGGGAGAGGGAGAGGGGGAGGGAGGGGGCGGTCAGGCAAGGAGAGAGAGGGAGAAAGAGCAAGTTGGGGAGTGAGTGAGAGGTAGAGAGATTAAAATAGGAGAGAGAAAGAAAGAAAGACAGGGAAAGAGAGAGAAATAGAGAGTGCGTGTGTGTTTATGTGTGTGTGAGCGAGAGAGAGAGGGAGGGTGCAGTGATAGACAGGGTGAGAATGGAAGGGAGGGGGAGTGTGGGAGGGTCAGAAGGAGAGAGAGAGGAGGGGAGAGGGAGAAAGAGGAGGGGGGCTAAAGTCAGGGAGGAGGACCGTGAGGAGGGGAAGAGGATAACAGGGGGCACTTGGAGAACCAAAAGAAAGGAGAAGGGAGGACAGCAGAGAGGAGGATAGAAAGGGAGGGAGAGATGGAGAGAGCGAGAGAGAGCCAGAGCCGAGCGAGAGAGAGAGAGAGAGACGGAGGAGAGGAGAGAGAGAGAGAGGAGAGAGGAGAGAGAGAGAGAGAGAGAGAGAGAGAGAGAGAGAGAGATTTCTATGCAGCATTGGTTCCACTCATCACTCATCTGCAGTATTTCCACACCACCGCTGTGGACAATAGGCCAAACTTTCCAGTGGAAAAAGGGTGTGAGCAGGAGTTAATTTATGGATGGTGCCCGTTAACTGGGCTACAGAGATGGACAACAGACAGCAGATTCAAAACAAAGCACAGCATGGGGAACTAGTACAGGTCACATTGAAAACAGCTTAATTTCCACTATAATGAACCAACTGAAAACATAACCACTGTGAGTGAATTCAGAGACTGCTTATCAGTATGTATATAGTTGGTTCTATGCTCCATGATTCACATTGCATTACTTGTAGAATGTGCATTGCAGTGCATTTCCCCGATAGGGCAGCACAGCTAGATGAACCCGCCTTTCGTTCGTATTTTCAAATAAATCCATGGATCACTGTCTACAACGTGTCAATCAAAAAGACGGTGATGTTAGCCAATGAAATGCCTGAGAAATTCAAATAAAAGGAGAGAGCATCAAGTTCTGAGCCCAAAACTCCTTTCTCCTCCGTCTACACACAAACACTGACACCACAGGTTTTTCAGGTTGAGGTTTTACAAAATAACTGTTTTCAGTGACTTAAAACGGAGTTTGCATAGAAAAAGATAAGGTTTTAGAAATCCCCCGGTTTGTGTGGACGAGGCATTAATACTCCACTCCAGCAGTAAACTGGAGGGAGGAGATGGAGGCAGAATCAAAGCTCTGCCTCTGAGCTCTCTCTTCATGTGAGGGAGAAATGCTCTGTGGTGCAGGCCCACTTCAGATAAGAGGGGGGAACCTTAATCTGGATCAAGAAGCGGAGTGGTTGACACTACCACCAGAGCGTCATTCAGATCAACCCCCACCCCGTTAACCCAGGTCTGGCCTCAAAGAGTTGGCAGACGTGGATCATGTCTGTCTATCCAGTCATCTGTAGAAGTCTGTCTTTATCTGTCGGCGTGCGAGGAAGGGGGAGTGTTCTTGGCCCAAAAGTGATATGTAAAAGACATCAGAGAATGAGTGTGCTTCCTGCTGCAGTTTCCTGTTCCTGCGTTTGCATAGCTTTGTTCTTCGTACGCACCTATAGGCTCGTTGCTATTCAGCGCGCAGACTCAAGCTCTGCGCCCCCTTGGCTGTATGTGTGAGTGTGCGTTTGTGCATGTCTGTGGTTTTGTATGTGCATGAATGATTGAGGAAGAGCACACAAAAGGGTTAAGAGTGTATGGGTTGTAAGGTGAATGACACACAATAAGGTCAAAGATCACAGGTTACGGGTCACAGTCTTCTTACTTTACCACTCTTGCTGGTTACCTGTGTGTGTGTGTGTGTGTGTGTGTGTGCTAGCTCACTTGCTCTCCAGGTTGCGATGCTCCTGCTCCAGGGCGCGCTGGCAGGCCTTGAGCGCGGTGTGCTGGCCGATGAGCGCCTCGTACTCGGCCGCCTGCCGCTCGTGCACCCCGAGCAGCAGACTTCGTGCTTTCGCAAGCAGCCCCCCTCCTGGGCGGCACGCGTGCCTCCCTGGCCTCCGCTGCAGGCCCTCCGCGTCACCCTCCAGAGTCTGCACCTGGCCCTGCAGTGTGGCATTCTGGGCCATCAGAGAGGCACTCTGGGAACTGAGCGTGGAGTTCTCCACCTACAGAATCAGCAGGAGGAGGAAATGAGAAATATTTCATGGCAAATAGATAGTTGAGACACTCCTACTTTAGTACGACTACAAGCTTTAAGATTTGGTAGCATTGTACATACCATAATTTATATGTAAATTAGCATTAGCATAGCATTATAGCATATTTTAGTGTATGCATAGTTTGACTGTTTTGGACTGATTAAACCTACTGGTATCCATCTGATAATAAAACCATGTGGTGGTGGTGTGTGTGCAAAAGAGTGAGTATACAGTACATAAGTGAGTAGTCTGGCCGTGTGTGAATGTGCGTGCACCTGTAGTTTGGCGGTTTGTGTGTGTAGTGCCGTATTGTGTTCCTGTAGAGCGGCAGCTTGTCTCTGTAGTGCCAGCGTCTGTGCGTTCAGCTGGGAATTCTGGGATTCCAGCGTGCGCTGCTGCTCCTTCAGGAGCTGCTTCTCAGTCTGCAGAGCGGCATTCTGGGTAGAACGAAAATAATCAAACCCAAGATCAGACCGTGTAGAAATCAGTGATGTACCTCCAAAAGCAATCAAATGACATCACATGTTCTGTGTTTATTTTATTTGCTTTAACACTGGTATTTACAGCAAATCGGACAGATTAATTCTTGCTTGTGCTAAAACCCTGTGCTGAAAACTATGGCAGCAAATAATCAAAATGGTTTCCCAAACGAGGGAGTGATGACCTCTACCAGAACTAACAAGTCATAATTCAGTCCATCTTTGAAGGAATTTTTCAAAGACCTTCCATCAGAAACAGACTAGGCTGCCCACTCATATGCTATTGTAATCAGGAATATTCTAGAAGATGACCTACATTCTTCTCCACATCGATCAGCCGGTCCTTCAGTTTGAGGAGCTCAGCCGTGGCCTCCCTATGCTCTGTCTCCCATTTCTCCTTTCCTGCCCGGACTGCGCCCTGGCCCGTTGCATTCTGGGAACTCTGGGTGTGGGCTGCCTCCTCCTCCTGCCTCTGCCTCAAGGCCTCCAAGGTCTTTTTCACCTGAGAGGGGAAGGGGCACAGTAGGGGGGGATATACCCATCAGTAACACAACCCTGAACAATGAACATGGGAGGCAAAAAAAATCATGTGTGTGTGTGTGTGTGCATACCGTGCTAAGCTCTGTGCGCAGCTGCAGGTTGAGGTTGCCAGACTCCTCCAGACGAGACTCCAGGCCTTGGATCTTCTCCTCGCGGAGCTCCAGAGTCTTCTTCAGCGTCGACTCAATCTTGGACTCCAGGATCTTGTACTTACTGATGGCACAAAAGCACACAAACTGGACTTTATCCCGTTGACTTTATATGTCCTCGTGGACTTTTTATTACCTCATCAACTTTATCTCTGAATAATTGGTCTGCAAAAGTTTGATTGTTGAAGTTATGGGACAATATACTTTTCACATGGTTAAACTCATAACTATTTCCTCTCCTCCTTTCTTCTTGAGTTAGCCAGAGTTTTGGTCTCATGCCTGATATTCTACAAGCGGACAGACAAATGCAGGCCTTAAGCATCTCCCCTCGCAGGCTCAACTACAAAGATTTATGCTTAGTATGAACCTCTGCATTTCACGTTGGCCTCGTCTACCACTTGGCCCAGTAATCAAGCTAGATATGGGCTCCAGGTGCAGCCAAAACACAGGCTGTGTGTCATGTGTCATGTCTGCCTTTTCTTTTTACAGAGTTTTTACTTCCAAAATATCAAGCCATGTGTTGTCATAAGCCTAGAGCAATGGAAACTCAACACTGAAGTCCATCCAAGAAAAGAAAGTCAATATTCCAACTTTCCTCCTCTCTTTTTCCCTTTCTTTTTCCCCTCTCTCCCTTTCTTTCCCCACACACTCTTAGTCTTTCTCACACTCCCACACATGCAAACACACACACACACACACACACACACACACACCCCCCAAATCCATGACTTGGTGCCCCTGGAATGTGTTGTGTAGTAGTACATTTCTCTAACTCTGGGTGATTAGGGTAAAAAGGCTTGCGTTTCATTGAGCACTAATAGCGGTGGAGGAATGTTTTGGGTCGCGCCCAAGCATGTTATCACTCCTGTGTGATCCCGCTCTCAGATCCTATTAACACTTCAGACCCGTGGGCAAGGTGAAAGAACTGGACAACTTAATCCCTCTGAACTTTAACTTTCACTGTTTTGCCTGAAAGGTGCCGTTTACACATCTCCACAGACGTTTCCTTCTGCTAGTTTATTGTTCTCTAAATGGCATGTGAGTGGTTTTGGAAGTCAGTCTAATTAAATTATGCGTTTTGATAGGGTTTTTAACTATTTTTGGCATCGAGAACGGTGTAATGACAGAACATTCCAGAGAATATTAAAGAGGGCACAGCACGCAAGCATGCATGATTGTGCACGAAGCTAACCCTGATGTAATGACCACTTAATGGACATGAACAGGCCAGGTTGAAATCCCTGACGCACACACACACACACACACACACACACACACACACACACACACACACACACGATCAACTCCACAGCAAAGCACAACACTGAGAGTGTGGAAGAGACTATCTGAGCGAGGGATAGACAGAAATGGATAGATAAAGAGAGCAAAAGTGACAGATCAACAGAGATTGGGACAATAAAGAAAGAAGAGCAAGAGGTAGTGACACTAAACTAAAGAGAAACTAAATAAATACGTCACTGCACACCACCTAGATACTCACCGACTGCCACGGTCGGAATGAGGCATCCACAAAGACAGAAAAAAGCACAGAGCATGTCTTCACCAACAACTCACACCCACACACACTTCACAAACATCACATCCATCTCTCAACAGACCCATCAGAACACCCCACCCTGGGCCATCCAAACTAATCTCTAGTCTCCTCCATTAGCGGTTCACTCCCACACGCCCAGATAACCACAAGAGCAATCAATTCAAGCACATCTTCCACTTTTCCACTTCCCACTGCGACTCCAATGAGATTAAAGCGTGTCAGGTTGGGGATGCAACAGCACTAGAGAAAATGACACTCAAGCTGGCTGTGGGAGGGAAGCGTTCACGCTTGTCCTTGCAGTTGTGGTGTCTAGTGTGTGTGTGCGTGAGTGTGTGTGTGTGTGCATGTGCGTGTGTGTGCATGTACGTAACAGACAAGTGAAAGTGTCTAAGAAAGTGTGAAGGTGTGTGTGTGTGTGTGTGTAAGTAAGAAAGAGTGTGAGCGTCAGCGTCTGTGTGAATAAAACCGTAAACGCGCACCTAGAGAATGAGAATGTGTGAGTGTGAATGAGTGCGTGAGTTAAGTGTGTGCAAGTGTGTTTCCCTACTTGTCTTCACAGCTGTGCTCCTCCTGCAGCAGTCTCTCGCGGTTGAGGCCGATCTTCTCCAGCTCGTGGCTCAGGGTGTCCAGCTCATTACACTGCTGCTGGACCTTCAGCTTCTCATTCACCAGATCCTGAGGGACACACAACAGGACACACACACATGGTCAGAGAGCCAGCGCATGCACTTCACTCATTACCAGACCAACACCTTCCCCTTACACACATACTGTACATCTGGTCCAGCATACCGACAAGGCACTGCAGATCAGCTAGCATAAGGTCATGAAAAGTTGTTGTGGCCATTTGTTTCCATACTTGTTCCATAACAGTTCTATAATTGTACATGATTGTCTAACTGTATTCCCCAGTCCTATTATGAGTTTCAGAGGAGAGAGAAGAGAACATTATTTTCTTTACATAGTTTAAGGTTGTGTAATTAAATGTTTTAGTTCCCTTAGTTACTGCTTAAGTGTCTCCTCACACCTACACTCAGTCCAGCCCATCCCTCTGTCCAGCTATGGTAACGTTACCTCTCGGAGCGTGGCCAGGGTCCTCTTGTCGATGGTGGCCTGCGTCTGCAGCTCCTTACTGTCCCTCTCCAGCTCCTTGGCTCTGCTGGCCGTCTCCTTGAGCCGGACCAGCTCCTTGCCCATGGCACTGCCCTCCCGCTCCAACACGGCCATCCGCTGACCGCTCTCGTCCAGCGCCGCCTCCTTGGCCTCCAGCTGCTGCCGGAGCCAGCGCGCCTCCCTCTCGGCCTGCTTGCGCTCCTTCTCGGCCTGGGCCAGCTCCTGCTCCAGGCCCCGCTTCTCCTTCTCCAGGGCCTGGGCGCGCCGGCCCGCCGGACGGGCCTCCTGCTCCAGCTCGCGCCGCAGCTGCGCCGACGTCTCCTCGGCCTGCTGGAGCTCGCGCTCCACGCTCTGCAGCTTGGTGGACGTGTTGTCCAGGGTCTGCTGCAGCCGCTGGGTCTCCTGGGTCAGGCTGTTGCAGCTCAACTCCAGCCGCTCAGACCTGCAACCAGAGAGCAGTGTTGAGGGGAACTTGTTTATTATGAGGGCTCGATTGGCAATTTAAATTGTTGGATGCATGATGATATAGATGTTATAATAGAGAGAGATAATTTCTTTAAGGGGCACCAAAGGGATATATATAAGCTGATAAGATTTTATCACGATGGATCACAGCAGACTGTGATCTATATACTGTGACCAAATTCTCTGACAAAAGGTCATCATTATCAATGCATGCAAAAAAAAAAAATAACGCATTAGGCTTCATACACTCTGAACATACATACAACTGAACAAAGCTGTTACAAATTACACAAGCCACACAAACTCAACATAATTTAAACCCATAAATAAACCCCATCCCCCTCCACTTGACCCATGACCTCTGACCCCACCTCTTGGCCTGCGTGCGCAGCTCCTCGAGCGTCCTCCGGGTGTCCTCGCGCTCTCTCTCCAGCTCCTCGTACTCCTGCTGGAGCTGGGCGAGGCGCACCGAGGCTGGCTTGAGCGCCTCCAGCTGCCTGCGGAGCTCCAGGTTCTCCTGGTCCAGCTGCCGCTGCTCCTGCTCTAGCGTCCCCAGCCGCAGGGCCGCGTTCTGGGCCGTGTCGGCTAGCTTCTTCAGCCGCCGGTTGTCCTGCTCAAGCGTGGCGTTCTCGCGCTCCAGGGTCTCGGCGCGGTCGCAAGTGATCTTCAGAGAGGCCACCTGAAGGACAGGTGAAGGTGTGTGGTTGGTTAGGATCTACCAGGTTCACTTCACTCATGGTTTGAGTGCCACAAAGCCCCTCTGTCTAGCCTGACTACACCTCTGAAAAAGCTTTGTTAGAACCCCTCTGACTAGACCTTGAAGCTAGCTGGTTAGCTAGTAGCAATTATACAATAGTTACAAGACACATTACAAGTTCTATGTTTCTCACAGATGCTCAACATGAGGTCTTCTAATTAAAACTGTGATTCCCAAAACTCCTTCCACTGGACACGGTAGGACATATGCCACACTGGACAATCACCCTTATTCCCTCAGGCACAATACACACACAGCGCTTTCAGTTGCCTTTGGACATGAAAATGCGCTATAAATACAGTTTACTTGACTTGACACACAGACAGACTCTCCCTTGGTCAGCTACCCTTCTAACGTCCATTCCTACACCCCTGCTCCTGGCCACTGACCTCTCTCTGCAGCTGCTCCCTGGCCCTCTCCACGCGGCTCATGTCCCTCTCCAGCTCGTCGCAGCGCTCGGCGCGCTCCCGCAGCGTCTCCAGCTCCTTGGTGGCCTGCCGCTGCTCGGCCTCCAGGCGCGCCAGCCGCCCGCCCGTCTCCGAGATGCTCTGGTGGAGCGCCCGGTTCTCCGTCTCCACCTCGCGCACACGCGCCTCGCTGTCCACCTGTGCCCGCCGCCGCAGCGAGCTCACCGCCTCACTCAGGTGCTGCTTCTCCTGCTCCAGCTCAGACAGCTGACGTATGCACACAAACAAACAAACAAACAAATAAATAAATAAACAAACAATATAACATACAGATTAGTCATTGTAATCAATGTTGTAAGTCATTTTTGTTGGACATTAGTTGGACAAAATTCTACAACTCCAAGATCTGACCAATAAACAAACAAATGAAGCCGATCATTACAATCAACACTGTAAGTAGGTATTCTTGGACTCATTATTTGAAAGTCCCACATCCTTTACGGAAACTGATGGGACCTTATCCTAATGTATGACTGAGTGTGTGGTGTGTAGGTCGTTTGGAGTGGTGTAAGAGCAGACCTGCTTGTCTTTGTCTGCCTGCAGGCTCTCCATGGCCTTCTCCAGCTTCTGCTTGTCCTTCAGCAGGTCCTCACCCAGACTCTCCATGTCCTGGTTGGTCTGCTTCTCCTGGTCCAGCAGCGTCTGCAGACGCTCAAGCTGAGATGGACGGACGGACACACAGAGTTGTTTTAGGAAAACAGTTCAATCACTATCCACAATGTGCACAATTTGAATTGCAATTCTGCTTCCTGTTTGCTACCTCAATTGAAATGCAAGTGAAATTCAAGAACTTAATTGGAATTTAAGAGCCAGTTTCAATTCAATTCTGGAATTTTGCACAAGCCTGCTATTTAACAACTATATCCAATAATATCCAACAACAAAAACAAGACTGCAAGATTAGATTGAATAACAAGTGGCAATGAGTGAAAAAGGTCAATGTGTCAAAATTAAATGCTTTGCCTATATGACTTAAGAACCTCCAATGGGAATTCTCAGAAAGATTCTTGGTCAAACCTTTGTTTTGTCATTTGACAATTCTCTTACAGATACAAAGGCATATTTGATCAACACATCAACACCTCCTCTGAATGAAACACGCATACAACTTCTTCACAGAACCTTTTCCTCTCAGAAAACACAGTTACTGGGTGCTGCTGGCCTGGATCCCAGTAAGAGTGTGTTGCGGTGGGCCTTACCTTCTTGCTGAGGCCCTGGTTCTCGCGCTCCAGCTCCTGGCTGTGCAGCTGGCTCTCCTCCAGGGCCAAGGCTCCCTGCCGCAGCTCCTGGATGGTGCTTTGCAGGCTTTGGTTCTCCTTCTCCAGCTTCAGCAGCCGGCTCGACGCCGACTCGTTCAGCTCCAGCACGAAGGACTTGCGCGCTGTAGAGAGAGAGAGAGGAGAAAGAGAGAGAGAGGAGAAAGAGAGAGAAAGAGTGGAGAGAGAGAGAGAGAGAGAGAGAGAAGAGAGAGAGAGAGAGAGAGAGAGAGAATTTGGGTTGAATTGTGTGGAAGGGTGTATGTGTTGGTGCATCCATTCATACAATAAAGACGACAGCAGATGGAGAGGCTGTGGATGAGATAAGGGACCCTTGGTGTTCTGACTTTGAGAGGACTGGATGGAGATAAGAGTTAAACTGAGGTAATGGTAGGTTTATTCATAATATCCACTGAAATATAAAGCTAGAATGGTTGGCAAGTGTGTTTGCTTGTAAATGCCTGTAAAAAGTTCTAATAACCCTCAGGTACAACGTACAGTTTTACTGCACTGTGACATACATTTCGGAAAAGTAGGTCAATAGCATCAGCTATTGGAACATCAGGAATGCAAAGCAGCGTGTGTAGAGTTAATTGACAGAGAAGACATGTGACTGTTGACTAACCCATTCACATCTAACTGTAATGATCAGCACAATTATTGTATATATTGCATGCATGAATTTGCATGCCATTCATCCATTCATAAAAGCAAGTGTGTGTGTGTGACTGTGTGTGTGTGTGTGTACCCTCATTGACGTCGTTGTTTTTGGAGAGCTGCTCCAGCTCCCAGCCCAGGTGAACGGACTCGTTCATGCTCTGCTTCTGGGAGATCTCCAGGAGCATGTTCTCCTCCAGCAACTCCTCCAGACGCTTCTTATCCGTGTCCCGGTCCTGAACACACACACACACACACACATTTAAAATATACAGCCATACCCACATGGGTTCACTTCTCCAAACATCAAAGACTAGCTGCAATCATCCTAAAATCCAACCACCAGTGTTCCCAAAAAACCTAACCACAGGTCATAAACTCATGGCCTACTGAAATAAACACACACAAACCACTCTAACAGATGAGTTCCTCTATGGATTGACCTGTGCTTTGCTGTTAAATCAATGCTTTCCTGTGAAATTTGAGAACTGAGGTCAATAGGGCCTTGTGGGCAGGTTTTAGTGTCACACAAGCAATCAGGAACATGAGTGCGCACACGCACACACACACACACACACACACACACACACACACACACGACCAACAACTTCATCATAGGACTAAAAGAACCACATTACTGACTTTGGACACTTTATACTCCTATTATCCTGACTAATTACAATGAGACTGGTACAGCTGTTTCTAGATCAGTAGAGCAGAGCTCTCTGCAGTCACACACCATCTCCATGTCATGCAATTTGGAGCGCAGCTGCAGGTTCTCCTTCTCCAGCTCATGCAGCTTGTCACAGCGCCCCCTAGCTGTGGACAGCTGCTCCTCCAGCAAGGACTTGGTCTCCATCAAGGTGATGTTGTCCTCCCTCAACTCCTATGGACAGGATGCAAAGAAAAAAATTGTCATTGAAAGACGAGGGGTGGGTGGGGGTGTGGGGTTCAATGTGAGACAGACAGGTAATTGGGGAAGAGGGCTCTTTCCAACACTGCTGGCAGGATCTATTAACCGGAGGAGTCCTGAGCACCTTATTGATCAGTCCCAGCATGCCAACCACTTCCTCAACTAATGCTGAGACAGAGTCTCTGTTCATATGCCCTTCCTGTACAAAAAAAAGTTCAACTCTGTGTGTTAATTAGTGTTGTAAAAGGAGAGAGGGGTGTAATTCATCTCCAATCTACCAAACTGGCCGACCTTCAGTGAGCGCTGATGTGGAGTCATGTGATCTGGGATGCTTTTAGTTGGAAGCATCGTTGGAGCATGGGCAGGGACACCAGTGCACAAGTTCTCTAGATGAATACAGGGTGTGATTGGGTTTGTTTCATAACAAATACTCTAAGTTCTATGCTCTAGATGTGTAGATTTCAACAAAATCTGGTTTGGTTCTTAACGGGAGCATTTACTGCCTTAAAAATCTGATTTTGTTTACCGTGCTCAGAGGTAGGTGCTGGGCTGGTGGGTGCCCTATTTCTGCCCATTCACTCGGCACATCAACGGTTAGACCGAGAATTCTCGTCGCGAAATCAAAATTACACTGGAGTTCCAAGCGGACTTGTACACGCAGCCTTACAACACTGTTTACAGCTCTTTGAGTCATGGTAAAATGGTACATAGCTAATTTAGATACACTTATGGAGTGGGTGCTTGCGTTTATTTAGGAATTCGACGTCTTGGTTTAGAAATGAATATTAAGTGACACATACACATAAAAGGGCGGGAAATAGGTGACATTCCAATACTGTGTAGAAATACACACAGGTGTCTGTATGTAGGGTTATACTTGAGACTTTGAGGCACACTTGTCAACTTAACTTCGGCTTGAGATATGGCCTAAGTATGTGGTGTGAAATGTAATCAGGCATATGAGTGGGCACCTCTACACGGGTCTTATAGAAGTGGACATCATGCAGCCTCTCTTTGCAGCGGGACAGCTCCGTCTCCAGGCGGTCCACACGGCCAGCCCGCTCCCGCAAAGCGTCCACCTCATCCCGGTACGCCCGCACCGAACGAGCTTCAGCCAGCAGCTGCACATTCTGCACACACGTACACACACACACCACACAACTTATTGACAGATTGTTAATCATTTACTTGTCGATCTACTTAGCAATACAATAACAAAATACTTGTCAACACCTAACTTCATCAAATCATACAAACCCATCTGGATGTATGAATTTATTGTACATACATACATGCACTGTAAAAAATGTGGTACAATTTTTTTTTGTTACGTGAGAAAGTAAGACATTCATGAGAAGAATGTTTTATCTTTCACTTAAAAATATTTATATTTTGAACAGTGACTTGCTTAAAGGATATTCATCTTAAAATAGTTCAGATGTCTGTCTGCCCTTTGGGAGTTCCCTAATGGAAGTCCATGGAGCTGAAACATTTATACTCAAACTTTGCACAGGGGGAGGGAAGGGAGCATAAATGTTTCAAAACATTTTTAGGGTTTTCAGATATAACTCATGAACTTGGAACATCGAGGAAAGTTAGACCCACAGGGAGAGTGAGTCTCGGGTGACACACACACACACACACACACACACACACACACACACACACACACACACACACACACACACACACACACACACACACACACACACAGACCTCTTGCTTGAGTTTCTGCAGTTCTAAATCCAGTCTTTCCACCTCATTCTTCGTGTCCATAAGTTGTTCAGTCTTCTCCTCCCTGCATTGAACATTGAACAAAACAAACTTATTTGAGTACCCACTGGTCTACCTAGCATGGACAGCAGAAAAAAGCAAAATGCATGCTTCTAATTAACTGAAGGATACATTCATCATTCCTTTACTTGAGCAATCACAGAAGAATATTCTTTTAATTTAATTGTAGAGCACAGTACTAAACACTAAACTCAAAATTGAGTCTGTTATACATTGGGATTATCCTTTGAGTAAATGAGTCTGATATGAAGATAAATAGGTAGTCAGATATATTGTGAATCTGGTAATCCTGTCACTTTTCCCAGCATCCTCTGGGTACTCACAGCTCCTGCCTGTAGCGGCGCAGCTTGGCTTTGGTGTCTGCCAGCTCCACGGCCAGGTGCTGGCGCTCCTCTTTGGTCAGTGGGCCGACCGGCTGCCTCTCGGGGCTGAGGCTGCCCAGGTGGCCATTGTGGGGCTGCTGGGACTGCAGGTAGTCCCGCTCCTGGGTCAGCTCCACCACCAACTACGAGAGAGAGAGAGAGAGAGAGAGAGAGAGAGAGAGAAAGAGAGAGAGAGAGAGAGAAAGAGAGAGAAAAAGAGAGAGAGAGAGAGAGAGAGAGAGAGAGAGAGAGAGAGAGAGAGAGAGAGAGAGAGAGAGAGAGAGAGAGAGAGAATTTGGGTTGAATTGTGTGGAGAGAGATGAATGTCTAAACACAAGAGGTCATTCCAGGACACTATTGCTAAATCACGGAGCGCAAGTTAACAGGCCATTCTCCATCCCTAAACACACATGGCTTCAAGCACGGAAACCTGTTCCGCCTCTATTTCGAAACATGATTGAGAAACACTGCTCTAGGGGCCATTGAGATGATGAGGCACTTTTACTGCCAATGCTCAATTAATGACTCTTTTTTATAGTAAGCGATAATGCTGTTGAGGCAGATACAGCTGTCATGAAGGATATTGTATTGAGGTAACTTTCGGGCCATTTAAATTTCAACATCTTCCTAGACTATTTTTATAGTCTGTGAGAACCGCAGAGGCCTGTTATCTAACCTCAGAGCTCTCGTCTCGCTCGTCGATGAGCTTCCGCAGGTGGAAGGCCATGGTGCGGGAGAGCGGGTCCAGCTCCTCCATGGGCAGCTCGGCCACCTCAAGCCACTGCAAGTCGAGAACATTCTCTTGGTTGTGCGTCACCTGGGTAAGAGACATAAAAAGGTGTGTTTGTTAACTGAATGGCCACAGTAAGGCCAGTCACATGATGTTTTAAGGTCACGTGGGTAGCAGGTTAATCTAAAGAGGAAGTAGTTCAGGAAAACCTGGACGAAGAGAGTGACAAGCTCTAGCTGCAAAGCTTAAGTTGCACGAGAGCTTGACTATGGCATCTGTGAAGTGGAGACCTAGCTCATCAGTATGTACATCCAATAATGGAGGGACACACCTGCTCTACCTGAGAAACACCTGTTCCTCTTGAGAACCCACCTCCTGAATGTGTGAGACGATGGTCGCTTGTGTCTCTATGTCCAGCAGCTTGATCTTCTCAATGATCTCCTCCTTCCTCTCACACTGCACAGAAGAAAGAGAGAGTGAAAAAGAAAGAAAGAAAGAAACAGGTGGAAAGGGGCAATTAACAGCTGATTTAGAGGCTGCTGAAGCCCCTACAAAGTCCCTCTGCTGCATGACAAGATTATATACACACACACACACACACAGACACACACAGACACACACAGACACACACAGCGTGCATCTCATTCCTATGCCCCAGGCGTGAGCTGTAATGATGCTGATCAGGAGGGATGAGGGGCATGAAAGGATGAAAGGGACTAGGGAGAGGTCTGCGCTCCTCAGACGTCTGCACCGGAAACAAGAGGGGATCCCACGTTCTTTTCCAAAAACGAGGCGGGTAAAGACAGATAGCGTGAGAGAGGATAAGAAAGTGTGTGTGTGTGTGTGTGTGTGTGTGTGTGTGTGTGTGTGTGTGTGTGTGTATATATATATATATATATATGTGAGGGTGAGAGGGAGCAAGAGAAAGAGAGATGAAGAAAGGGGGAGCAAAAGAGAAAGAGAAAAAGAAAGCAAAAAGAATGAAAGAGAATAAGAGGATAAAGTGCTTGGTTTCCTCTGTATTCAGTGTGAGTACACAGCACGGGGGAGCTGGCAGCTTGACAGGGTTATTACGGACAACAGCTCATGGCAGGACGGAGAGAGAGGGAGAGAGAGGGAAAGAGGAGAGAGAGAGAACGAAGGAAAGAAAGATCATTTTCCCTCACTCTTTGTGCAGATCCTCATCTCCTGCCAGGCAAACAGGAAAAACCAGCGCCAAAGGTGAGAGATGGCAGAAAAAAGAGAGAAGGAGAGAGAGAGAGAGAGAGAGAGAGAGAGAGAGAGAGGCTCAAAGAAGAGCAGAGAGGGAGGGATGAAGGAGAAAAGGGAGAAAAACAAAGAGACCAGAGAGGTGCGTCCGAAATGGCAATGTTTAGAGTTTGGTGTGTTTCGCCTCTGGTGTCTGAATTGCAGTGTTTTGAAAAGGAAGTCTCATATAAAAGAGGAGATGGATGTGGATGTGTGTGTGTGTGTGTGTGTGTGTGTGTGTGTGAGAGGGAGAGAGTGTGAGTGTGAGTGAGTGTGTTAACATGGGAGATTCGAGGATGTGCCTGGACAGGAGAGGTAGTGTCAGAGGTAATGACACTCTGCCTTTGGTGGGTGGGGAAGCACTTGGCAGGCACAGACTGTTGCCTCACATTCATACACACACACACACACACACACACACACACACACACACACACGTAAAGACTAAAGCAAACATTACAATACTTTAAGGCCTTTGGCTTACTGTTAATTATTAGATTCCATTGACAAAAAAAGCATGGTTCTTCACACACACACACACACACACGTAAAGACTAAAGCAAACATTACAATACTTTAAAGCAACACCAAAGAACTTTCCCTCTGTCGCACTCACGCTATTTGTTTATCTAGCACCGGCTTTGCAAATAACGATGTCCACAGACAAGGTAGAATATGTTGCACGATTTATGAAAGTACGATGTATTGCGACATCAGATGCAAGTCAAATTTGTAGTTTCTTATGTCTCATTCCATTGAACTACAGATCCGCTACCCGATCTGGCAAACTTACATAGTGCGGTTATAGCAGATAGAGGGCTGTGAAGCGAATGCAGAAGTGCCGTTCACCCTGTTACAAGTTGATGAACCACTGAAACGATGTTTGGTGTTGCTTTAAGGCCTTTGGCTTACTGTTAATTATTAGATTCCATTGACATAAGACAAAAAAGCATGGTTCTTCACACACACACACACACACACACACACACACACACACACACACATTACCTGTACAGCACATCCCAGAATCAAAAGCAGCATTCTCTTCACCTCTTCCATACTTTTGCCTATAGGGGCATATTAAGCAAGACATTACAAACCATACTGACAATCCCCAACATAAACAAGCCATCCTGTGAAGTAAGAAATGAAACCAGCTTAGACAGCATGAAATACCTGGAACAAGCTATAACATGAGAATGACAAGCAACACAATTAACCACTTATCCTGTTTTTTCTCAACAGACATTTTCTACTACAGTATAAGTATAAGTATAAGTATATATACTTTTTTGATCCCGTGAGGGAAATTCTCTGCATTTAACCCAATCGGTGAATTAGTGAAACACAAACAGCACACAGTGAACACACAGTGAGGTGAAGCACACACTAATCCATGCGCAGTGAGCTGCCTGCTTCAGCGGCTTGGCCGGGAGCAGTGAGGGGTTAGGTGCCTTGCTCAAGGGCACTTCAGCCGCGGCCCACTGGTCGGGGCTCGAACCGGCAACCCTCCTGTTACAAGTCCGAAGTGCTAACCAGTGGGCCACGGCTGCCCCCTTACTGTCTGAAGTGCTGTTGTGTAACCTGTAGGCTATACAAATATGTTTTTCAGTTGCAATCAGGCAGTCTTAGAAGTTCTGAAGTTAAGGCAGAGTAAGTGAATGCATGTCACACTATTGCTTGTGTTTCTTAATCTGTGTCAAATAGCTTTTTAATGCAATTATGTTGGATAGGAGTCGACAATCCGCAAATTCAATCAAATTCTCTTTTTATTTAACCTGATTGATTTTGGACCATTGCCCAAAGCCAAAAATTGATCATGATGTCCCACCAGTTAATTCAAAATGACAGCTTCGCAAAACCCACACACACACACACACACACACACACACACAAAAGGGTCATGTGTGAAAGTGAAACACATCAACACTTTATTCTCTGATTACTATCTATCTTTTGCATGGTCAAAAAATCAGTAAGACTCTACATACTTGTGTGTGTGTGTGTGTGTGTGTTTAATATCCAGCAAAGGGCAGTTATTGTAAAGCCAATGCCCTGTCCTCTCTACAATGTCCTCTATACAGAGGAAGCAGCTTTTGTCCGGTCAGCTAAATCACACACACACACACACACACACACACACACACACACACAGTATCCCTTTCCAGGCCCACCCATATGCGGACCCCTATTCCCAACATGCATCCAGAGATCGATCTGATAACTGCCCTGCACTAGAGGCTGGGAACGAAGAGAGAACCCAGTGCGTCCAGCTACTTGGATCAAACTATTCCTCTGAACAAACTTGCACTGTCCTGACCTAGCCTAGCCTAGCTTAGCCACACTGGGCCGCCGAGCAGACCAGAGTTCTGGGAACAGCGCCTACAAACGCACACCACACGCCATCCTGCAGATTTCAATCTAGTCGTAACAAAGGCAACGCACAAAGCACCATTGGGAGGGTTTTGTTCAAGACCCGGATGGACAAGTAGGCTACTGCTAGCAGTAAATGTAAATAAACCCCATCTTATTCACTGGCTGAGAATAGCCATGACCCGGTTCCATACAGTACGATGATAAACAGGACGAACTGGCTTTTTAACTACTTCAGTGCTATCAGCACAATGGGTGCAATATGGGTCATAGGGGGGAAAACAACGACTTTATGTATTTATTTGCAGAAATGTCTACAAACTAACATCTCCATTGTAATTAGCCTATCAATACAACACCACAAACACATTAGGCCTACTGAAAACATTTCCTCCAGCTGCATAGACCGGACATGGTGCGGACAGCAGCATGACCACACCACCTCATAATCTTAACTCCGACCAGACAAGACTATCAACACCACCCCTCAGAGATAGAGCAAAAGACAGACAGGGAGGGGGAGGGAGGAGAGAGAGAGAGAGAGAGAGAGAGAGAGAGAGAGACAGAGAGAGAGAGAGAGAGAGAGAGAGAGAGAGAGAGACAGACCTCAACACTTCCACTTCCTGCCATTCCCTTTCCTGACCTTATTACAGGGTGCTGCATCCTTCACGATGACACACTGCTAAGCACACACTTTCTTCTGCACACACACAGGTGTCTGCGCACATTCATAAAAACACAAGCTGACCAAACAGATCAGGGTGTTTTTTTTAATCAGTGTCCTGCACTGACCTCTCCCAAGCCATTAATGAAATACCAGTTAGCCTTACATTCTGCTAAGTTTCCTGTCCATCATCTTTTCTTAAGTACTGAATCTGAAGTCATATCCTCTAACTAGTACTGTTGAAAGGAGAAACAAAAAAAAAAGACGTCAAGACTAACATGACCGTTAGATAAGAACAGAGACATCGGAGCAAAGGTTATCTGCGGCAGGTGGCACACCTGAGAGTGGGTCCTTGGCGATGGTGAGCACGTTGGGCAGGTTCATGAGGATCAGCTGCTGGAGACTCTCCTGTTGGGAGACAAGACACAACACAGAACAGAAGAGGTCAACAAGAGGTCAAAGCACTGCCAGTAGTCACAGTGATAACATGCTCGGGCTTATTTCACCACTGAAGTAAACACAACACTGTGTACTTATCACTGCATACCAGAGACAAAGATGTACAAGTTTTGGGGTTGAAACTCAAAATGTAGCTACTAGCCAATGTTGTTAGATTGTATGATAATGTTTCCCTTATGTAACCAAAACCTTTCTCCACCATTCTGCCACACACTGGGCACTGCAGGCAGGTTCACTAATGTATCGAACAATGCAATGGACAGGTGTTTGGTTACCAACTCATTACAAGCTGACTTTTGAAAACACTGCGATCGGATGGGCCTTGAGCTATTTAAATAGTCTATGGTCTTGAGTGGCCACGATAAGAGCAGAAAGAACATCATGTAAAAGCAGTCAACGCTTGTTACTAAGACACATTAAAGTGGTGTTCATGATACCAGGGGTGAGTGCACCTGGCTGAAAGGGGAAGGAAACCAGACTTAACAGCGTCCTGTAAGGCAAATGTGTCTGTGTGTCTGTGTGTGTGTGTGTGTGTGTGTGTGTGTGTGTTGGTGGTCCTGAGCTCCAGCACAAAGGCCTCCATGGAAACATTCTACACACACAGGTACATATGTGCTTGCACACACGCACACACACACACACACACACACACACACACACCAGACAAGACCAGACATGTCCATGCAACCCAACACTCATCATTCCAAAACACACACAGGGGCAGCTCCCTACTGAGATGTACCCACACACCCCCACATGCACGTTGACACACAGGAACACTTAGTACCCTTATCTCACCCAGCACTCACCATACACATGGCTACTGGGCTACTCTATACGGCACACAAAGAGCTTCCACCCACCAACACACATATACAAATAAAGAGTCTATCAGATAAGAAAATAAAGAACCATCATATCCTATACTTATATATGGTATTACAATTGAAATACAACTCTCTTTCTCTCTGTGTGTGTCTCTCTCTCTCCAATGACATGTAATTATAACAGAAATAAGGGCAAGATGGATTCTCTCTCTCTCTCTCTCTCTGAGACAGACATACTGCTAGCACACACAGTAGTGTGTCTTAGTGGGAGAGAATTGGGGAATTGAGGAGTCCCACTTCAAAAATGATCTTCCAAGCAAAAAATTTAATTACATATCTTCCCAACACAAGCCTGTCATTAAAACAAGTTTCCAGCTCAGTGAAGTGAGCCAGTTATCATGGAGATAGAAATTATGGGACTCCGTCGGTCCTCCACCATCTGTCACAAACTCTGGGTTATGACAATAAGAAGATCAAAACACACACACACACAATCCATCTCCTGTTTTGTAATACACCAAGGCTTAATTAGCTGAAAGCTCACTGATGCTTAAAGTGAATGCATGCCACAGAATGAAAAAAAAGAGACCCAAAACACTGAGCTGTCTGCTAGCTGTCATTTACAGTATGGTGGCCTAGAGGGGCCATACAAACCCCTCGGTTCTCCAGCGAGGGAGAACTTTAACTCGGGTGATGGCTAGGAAGTCAGATGGGGAGTGACTGGACTTTTGCGTAGGAGACGAGGTGGTGTTATCTTACACACACAGGCACATAATAGGCAAACTTGAGGATGGAAGAGATCACACCTGCGATCTCCTTACACACACTGTCCAGCTCTCAAACACACACACACACACACACACACATCATACGCACATCTCACTGTACGCTCATACTTTATCAGCTTTACACACACTGCTTAACATAATATGACTATACCCTTAAATGGTCATAATTTGATGGAGATAAGATGCAATTTTCTACTTCTTACAATCACACACACACACAGTGAGCAAGAGAAAGAGAAAGAGAGAGAGAGAGAGAGAGAGAGAGAGAAAGAAAGAAAGAGTGTGTGTGAGAGAGAGAGAGAGAGAAAGAAAGAGAGAGAGACCAATAATACAGAACATGACCACAACATACTTCAGCCATCTGCAAATTCTCAAATTCCACATCCAATCAGGTAAAGTGCTGCAGTCAGCTAACCATGAAGGGAATCTGACCAGACAGCTGTGCATCTCTCACTCTCTCACACACACACACACACACAAACAGAGATGACATACCGCAGGCCTGCCACAACACAGTGATACACACACCCACCATCATCACCAAACTGAGGCCTGCCGTGTGTCGTTCAACTATACATGCTGCAATTCAATCAGCATGCTGAAAGGGACAGGCAGGAGAGCAAGGTGATATGGAGACACACACACACACACACACACACACACACACACTCACTCAGGTATTCATTATTGATGTACCTCCCATAATTACCATTTTCCACTGACCCTCATTAACCCGAGGCCTGCTGTTGCACCCAGAGAGATAGAGGTGCTGGAAAGAATGTGCCTCTGTGGTGGAAAACACCCTGGACAGGACTGGACATAGAGCACGCAGCCTGTTGATTTTGGCCGCCGTCAGCCACCTAGCTAATGTGGAATTATGTGCATTTGTGATAGACCCGTTTCCAAATCCTCTGGTGTTATGGCGATTCTCATCATGCCGTTTTATGACAGGAAGATGTGTGTGAGAAAAATGTGTATGAGAGACAAATATAGAGAGGGAGAGAAAAAGATTATTTTGTGTGTGTGTCACAGTGTGTGTGTGTGTGTGTCTAAGGCGCTTTAAAGAAGAGGTCTGGCATGTCGGAGAGCAGACCTCATCGCACAGATATGTAGGCCACTGGACCGCCGCCGCCTGCCTCACGAGCCGTTCCAGAAGCCCATTTCCTTTACTGGCTCTCAGAACAATCCGGAATCCCTAATCTGACCCTGGCACCGGCCCCCTGTGTTTTCCACTCAGCTTCCTCCATTCCCGGGCGCTGCTGCGGCTCCGTGTTCTCACTCGCCTCTGGACACATCCACGGCCCCGTGTGAAGGCTCGCTGTCAACACGTGATGGCTATCAACGCCAAACCAGCGAGGGGGGGGTTCTGTGGGCCGAACGCAAAAACACGTCTCCAACGAAGGAGCCAAAACACATTCAAAAGAAAGAAGGAAAAAATGTCTTTGAAAGAGGGCCTCAGTTATTAGTGTTTTGCGTCAGCGTGGGACATGTTTTCATATCGTTTCCATTGGAGATGAGGAAGGAGGAGATGGGGAAAGGACACACACAGACTGTCCATTCATCTCGTGCCAAACGCTGTGGTTCTATCTGATGGCTATCATGGCACCCTCAGCGAGAAGAAGGCTGTCTAAGGGCTGTTTCAGTATGTGTGTGTGTGTGTGTGTGTGTGTGTGTGTGGAAGGGGGGTTGACTGATTAGTGTTTCTGTGATACTGATGCTCTGTAGGGGAGCCTTCACAGTGTGAGCTCCAAAAGAAAGTGAGAAAGCAAGCAAGGAATCAAGGTAGGAGAAAAAAACACAAGAAAACAAAGAGGAATAGATTAGATTAAAAACAGAAGAGAAAAAGAAACTGAAAAAGACAGAAATAGAGACTGGGAAAGAGAGAAAGAGAGGGTAAGTACATGAATGAGAAGTGCTGGGAGTCTTGGGGAAACTCTCTGGAATTCCCCCTCAGTCTTACCCTCAGCATCAGGCTGACAAGGGAGGCAAGGCTCACTGCAGACCTGCTAATCAAATCAGTCCCCTGCTAAGCTGCCAACCACAGCACTCCTGAGAGAAGTAGACACGCCTACATCCACAGCCACACCCTCCTGTGGCCATGGGAAGAGCAAGATAGCACCCCACTCTATTAAAACAGCCAGTGCCCTTGAATATGCTATTATAAACACACACAGACACACACCTACCTAAACACACACACACACACACACACACACACTGAAAACTAACTAGACCCTCTCTGCCTTCCTCTTTCTATATGCTCTTCCGGTCTCTCCCTCACACACACACAAAAACACACACACACACACACACACACACACACTCGAGCGTGAGTGAGGCCGAATTGTTATGCGTGTCTCTGTATCCCTGTCTGGAGACCTCCATTCATACCTGCACTCCTGCCTCTCGGCCTGGGCTCATCCTTAATTCCCTTTCTGGCAGGGCGGCCCTGAGAGCGCCAACCCCAACCCCACAATGGCAGTGCAGTCCGGGGGCAGCGGGGTGGCTTATCGCAGGCCAGACACACCCTGAGCCATTCTCCCAGCAGCTCAATAGAGGCTCCTCTGGAGCCCTCAGCACCCCATTGTGCCATGCAGAGAGCACCCTGGAGAGAGGGTAAGAGAGAGAGAGACAGGGAAGGAGAGAGAGAGAGAGAGAGAGAGAGAGAGAGAGAGAGAGAGAGAGAGAGAGAGAGAGAGAGAGAGAGAGAGCTCCATTGTGCAGCACAGGGAATGCCCTGGAGGAGGAGAGGAGGAGAGATGTAAGGAGACATGGGGGAAGACAGGGGGAGGGAAAGGGAGAGGAGAGGAGAAGACAGGGGGAGAAGAGACAACCGGATGATAGAAAGGGGCAGTAAAAAATAGAGGAGGGGCAGAATCTGAATTGAGCTGAGGGGAAAAAAACAGAGAGATGGGATGATGGAGAGAACTCAAAGAGGAGAGGCTGACGAGGGAGGGGAAGAGGAAATGGTGAAGAGAGGGGCATTATAAAGGACAAGAAAGGAGATGAAGAGAGGTTTGGAGAGGAGATGAGAAGAGTGGGTAGGAGGGCAGAGGGTGTGTGAGACACTCCCACCCATGAGAGAACACTCTACTCCTGTGTGAGGGTCTTTCCTGAGCTTCTGATTGGCTTCTGGAGAGGGGCTCTCCGGGGGAACAAGCTCAGCAGCACAGAGCTGTCTGGCTGGCTCCTACTCCACACCTCCCTAGAGTGCCGCTGGCGCTGGTGCACACACACCTCCTCATTCTGTCTCGGGGATGAGTTAGGCTAAAGATTAGTGCATCCACAGACCCCACTACACACACACACACACACACACACACACAGTCAGTCACCCTGGAGAGGGATAACAAGCACTCAGAGACAGCTCATCTTCAACACCTGCACCTGCTCCAATCACCACTCTATATATGTGTGTATGTGTGTGTGTGTGTGTGTGTGTAAGTTCAAGTCATGCACACAGAAAATCATCAAGGGAAAAGGGAATAGGGTGCATAATGAGCTTCTGTGTATGTGCGCTAGTACCTGCAACTCAACTAGTGACGTACGGCACCAACAACCACCAGATTGTGGGATCTTACCTCCAGATTAATATTCGCCTTTATACTGCTAGATGTAATCTGGAGAAAATACAATACACAGCTATTCAAAAACTGCCAGAAATGAAACTACAAAATAAAGTGTTCTTACACAAGATTATTACAAGAACACTGAGAAGGACCATTACAGTCAGTCTTGGTGGAGAAAAAGTTTGCGGTTGAACTCAGTAATCCCAACAGAGGAGTGTAGAGTGAAGTAATGAGAGGAATTTTAGAAGAATAAAAGCTCAAGGATGTGGGCCAGGTTAATTTAAATGCACTGGGAGCATTTTACTGGGAGAGAGTGAGAGAGGGAAAAAAAAAAACAAAAGAGAGGAAGAGAGGAAGAAAGAAAAAGAAAAGCCTTTGAAGGTTTCACTTCAGCTTAAACTGGCGGAGCAGTTGGCATTCTGTGCATGGTTTCCACTCTGATCCATATAACCACTGCACCCACTGCCACACACACACACACAGTAGGCCTCCGAAATGCTGATCAATACCAATCCCACACTGACCAACCCACCAGGCAAAAAAGACCACACTGGTGGGTGCTGCGCATATGTCATTCACCACAACTCTGTGTGTGTGTGTGTGTGTGTGTGTGTGTGTGTGTGTGTCCCAGTGTTTGTGGCCCAGTTCTCCTTGCAGTCAATGACCTACTGCACTTAGTATGGCTGTCCAGGCAAAGACCTGTGCCTATGAATAGTCATACACAGGAAAACAGCCACAAAGACAACAGAGCCATGGAATTCCAAAACACCCTCAGACAGACCAAACAGCACTGGTCAACACAAGGAGGGAGAGAGAGAGAGAGAGATAGAGAGAAACTAAACACAGATACAAAATGAGAGGAACATGAAAGCAAGGAGAAAAGTAGAGAAAAGGGGGAGGAATGAAAAGAGAGGATTTAGAGATCGAGAGAAAAAAGTATGTGTGTGTGTATGTGTGTGTGTCAACAACTTGTGCAAACAGCAGATGAAAGCAGTGGTGAACGTGAAGGCCAGGTAAACACTGGCAGGTGCACTAAGGCAAGGGACGACACGTGATCCGGCAGACGGAGGGCCTCTCGCCACTTCCTGTCACATGACCTCCCAGTGAAACAACCCCACCCCCTTGCCCCCCCCACACACACACACACACCTTGTTTTCTGTGGGCATCACAAAAGCATGGCCTCAGTCTTGCCTCATTAGATTAGATTAGATTCAACTTTATTGTCATTTATCACCCGGAGAGAAGAATACTCTTTTCTGATTGGCTGGTGGGGTGGCTATTAATTAGGAATAACAGGACAACTGGACAACAATGAAGTACGTAGATCTGGTAAAAAAAAGTTTAATCACAGTTCCATATCAATGCTTATGAATGGTAACTATAACAACCACAGTAGGACTACGGTTGAGCCTGAAAGCAGGCTTTGCAACAATGGAATCAACTGTAAACAAGCTTACTGTCCATGCGATCGCTGTGATAGGGCCAAAGACCATTGTACAACTCGGCTTCTTTTTAAACGGAACTGCTTGTTTCCTTTGCGTGTTAAAAGCACGACTATTGCCTATAGTGGCAACCGGGTGATAAGCGGGATAAAGGCCTTCGAGGTGTCCTGTTATACGGAATTAATGGACTTGGGCGGAGGCAACTTTTCTTTGTTCTAGTTCTTAGCCTCTCGCCCTCATCCATTAATTCCGTATAACAGGACACCTCGGCGGCCGTTATCCCTTACTTAGCAGAGTACAGGTACAGAGCCAATGAAATGCAGTTGACATCCAACCAGAAGTGCAAAGAACAATATGGTTGGACTGATGGTTGGACAATAGCCGAGATTAGGCTGAATATGATGAATAAGTGGTTTATAAGTGTTATCAGCTGCAGTTTTCCATTCCTTGTGTGTGTGTGTGTGTGTGTGTCCCATATTTACACCTGGCGGGGTGGTAAGAAGTGAGCCAAAACTAATAGCTGCTGGGTCTTTTCCACAAGCGATTTTCATATTTGTTTACGCTTTAGTGGAGTAAGCGCAAATGCAAACAGCTCATCTCAGGAGTGCGTGTGAAGGGTACAAAGTCTGGAGTCCATCTAAGAATCTGATTGGCCTCTGCCAAAAAATAGGCGGAGTCAGTCAGTGAGAGAGAGGGAGTGAGAGAGCTAGAAAGAAAAGAAAAGTGATTCACTCACTGCACACACAGGAAAAGAGCAACGGTGACTTACACTGTTCTGTAAAGCCACAAACCATCCTCTGTGTGTGTGTGTGTGCGCATGTTTATGTATGTATGTATGTATGTATGTATGTATGTATGTAAGTAAGTAAATAAGTAAGTAAGTAAGTAAGTAAGTAAGTAAGTAAGTAAGTGTGTGTGTGTGTGTGTATATATGTATGTGTGTGTGTGTGTGTGTGTGTGTGAGAATGACCTTTCAGGACTGACACACCCCATTCAATAAATCTAAAGCACCAGCGGTCCAGAGGGGAGAGTGTGTGTGTGTGTGTGTGTGTGAGAGAGATTCCCGACTCCCTGGTAACCCTCTTTTCTCCTTAACTAAGCGCAACTAACAGCAGCTCCCTCCCCTGCCTCTCCCCTGCCAAACAAAAGGGGAAACAGAAAGCAGAGAGAGAAAGAAACAGACAGACAGAGAACTCCCACCCAGCTGAGCATTCACACGGTCAGCAGGCAACCTCACAGTGCCGGGGGCACAAGCTCCAGCTGACCTGAGGGAGTGGAGGTAGGGGTGGTCATCATAGGTACAGTACACCTATCCTTTACTCTGGAACACACTCTGGAACTCAATGATTAAGATTAAAACGTTACGTTATGTCATAACTGATTCATATCTCGAAATTAGGTATTTTCCCCACAGTCTCATATTCTGAGAAGACTTGGAGTCTTTTATGAATATGAATACCCAGAAAAGAGCGGAGGAAGCATTTTAACCTCATGAGCTATTTCATGTCAAGATGACACTGCATCAGGGACTGACTACAAATGATGGGATTCCGGCTGTTTTTAGTGCGTCAGCTCCCAAATGGCTCTTCATTTGGCATCACTTCTAGCTTCTATAATTCAACAAAATTAAGCAAACTTTTAAGATATGATTACCCTCACCCCCTAATAGGGTTGGGTCTGCCTCTGTGTGTGTGTGTGTGTGTGTGTGTGTGTGTGTACCTGTCCGCTCACTTGACAACTACTTGACAACAGTTAGGTAGAGGGTTACAATCAAGGTAGAGGGTGACCATGTCTTGGCCCTTCTACATGTTCTCCACTTTGAATTAAATACCAAACTATTTCAACTTCAACATTTGAGATAGGAGCAAAGGTCTGCAGATACCTGACTACTCTTATTGGTAGGCCATGTGTTCATGTATATCACTTAAATGTATTATTAGGTATTTTATACAAAACCTTTCGTTTGAAAGAACCAGAATTGTAAACCTGCATCTGGACTGAGATCGTATTAGTGCTAAAAGCATTTTAAAACACCAAAAAAACAAACTAGTGTGGAGGTAACCACAGGCTCAGCCTCTCCTCAGGGGATTTGTATTCCAAAAGCTGGCTGCATCCACTCAGCGCTAGCTAGCGCCAGGGCTCCTGCCTAGCTCCTCTCCACTCCACTCCACTCAGAAACAGATGCTGGCAGAGAGTGGGCTCGGACCACGGGAGAGCGAGCCAGAGAGCGCTGAAGCAGCATGGGGCCCCCACCGGTAGCCTTCAAAAGCCCTCGTAGACCATTAGCCGCGTTAGCCATTAGCGACGACAGGGCCGGACAAAGGGGTGAGATCAGCGGTGCCGACAACCTCACACACTTGGGCGCAGTGTGGCACCGCAACAAAAACACACACACACACACACACTAACACATGCTCGCCAACACACACACACAAACAATCCCTGATGCATATGTATTCCATCAGAAGCACCACATTTTAAAATAGCCTAGGCCTTTAAGTACACCCATGAGAGCCATACCAAAAACATAGGCCAATCCTTAAAACACACTCCACACACACACACAAAGATTTGCTGCACCACAACAAAGCACAGCCTGGAGCTACAGAGAGAGGAGACAGCTGTGTGTTGGTCCAAAGCTAACGGCACTTTGCTGCAAAATAAACACCTGCATGAGATAAAGCACAGTTTTCAATGGAAAAGAGTGTCTTTGTTTAAAGAAATATACTGCTATAAAACCATTGCATGACAACACTCCCAAAATTGTCAACACACCCTCTGGTAACATTGAGTCAGATTTTATTAGCATTTAGGCTCAATGTTTTTACACAACACAAGGCACTGTGACATGTCTTGTAAAATATAATGTTTGGCCCCTGAGGAGGTAGTTATTTAAGATGGCGCTGCTTTGAAATCAGGACTCTTGCTCGCTGTGAGTCATTAGACACCGGCTTGGCCTGGACTGAGCTATGAGACAAACAGGATAGCGGTCCACACACAGCTAAAGGAGTCCAACTACACACATACGCGCGCACACACACACACACACACACACACACACACACACACGCTGGGCGGGGTCTGCAATGCACTGTGAACTGAAGCACAGACTATACTATTACACAAAAGAGAAAAGAGATGCTGGTGTCACATCAAATTGAACTGTTATAGGCTACAGAGCCAGAACCTCCACAAGTATGCAGGCACACACACTCACACACACACACACACACACACACGAGATTGAGCCAAGTACACCATCTCCCAAACATCTCCAATGGTAAGTGCTGGATTCACACACTAGGCAGAAAGAAAACAACTGCAGTTGGCTGCCATTCAGAGCCCAGTCTCTATGTGCTGTAATGGACGGCTCCTTAACTACACGCAGGTGAGGACGGCCTGTGTGGCCAAATAAAACACACCAGATAGATGTTGCAATCTTGAAGAAAGAGTGTGTGTGTGTGTGTGTGTGTGTGTGTGTGTGTGTGTGTGTGTGTGAAAGGGAGGGGTTTGTTTTTTGCGTTTCCCACGGCAGCAGTCTCAGGAGGGGGTTTCCTGTGCAGAGAGGTGGGAGAGGCACACGCATGTGCACATGCATGCACACACACACACACACAGTGAGGGAGGAACGCCGATTTCAAACTGAAGGACATGGGATGGAAAACCAGAGCAGTTCAAAGTCCTAATACTGGAACCTAGAGAGATAGTTGGGGGTAGGTGGTGATGGTGGAAGAAAGAAAGAATGTGCTATTGCCTGTAGGCGACCATGTGTGTGTGTGTGTGTGTGTGTGTGTGTGTGTGTGTGTGTGTGTGTGTGTGTGTGTGTGTGTGTGTGGGGGCATTAAATGTGTGTGAGGGGCAGGGGTAACTGGACACCTATGGGAACTAGGCTGCTTGTAGCAGAAAAGCACAAAAAAGAAACTCTGCACACTGAAATACATCATACGATGCATCCAGGCCCTTTCTGAGACACTCAATGTATGAACAAAAGCTGCTGGTAT
>NC_063207.1:14552150-14577150 GCF_017589495.1 Alosa alosa | reverse complement strand
TAAGAGCTATAAAAACACACGCGCACACACACACACACACACACACACACACACACACACACACACACACACACACACACACACACACACACACACACACACACACACACACACACACACACACACACACTTTCAGACTACCGTCTAGGCTGTACAGCTGATCTGGATTGTGGATTGGCTAGATGCTGGCTATCCATCCACGTTGCAGTATCAATGCAATTTCAACCGAATGTAGTTTGAATACATTTTTAGAAATAGGTCAATGATCGTGTGGTACGTCACTAAGAGGAAGCTTAGGAACAACCCTGAAGTGAAGTGGGTTGTGGAGGACATTGTTCAAGGTCTTGGGAAAGTTTAAGAAAATAAAAAAACAAAAGGAGCAGATGTGTGGTTGGATATTAGATAAGGAAGATGCTCTCACACACTCTCTAATGTGTGCATGTACACACACACACACACACACACACACACACACACACACACACAGTGCAGTCGTCATGCTTAATCCCTCCTAACACTCCAGGTCGAAAATATGGACATGTAGACACCAGCTGCTGTCTGCTCACCAGGATCAACATTGCAAATACTCTCAGACACACACACACACACACACACACACGTTATAATCATGTTATTGCTTCCTATAGTAGGCAGAGCTCAAGGGTATGGTATGCTGTAGCTTGGTACAGTATAGGGGGGTGGGGGTGGAGGTAAATTATAAAGGTCTACTTCATTAAGTGTGTGGGTGTGTGTGTGTGTGTGTGCGCGTGTGTATGTGTGGTTGTGTGCGTGTTAATACTCACGCACAATACCCGGAATGTAGATAAATCCAAATAGCCCCCTTGGCCACATGTGTGACATCTTATTCAAAGTGTCCAGGAAGTGTTTATGTGTGTGCATATACAACCCTGTGTGAGTGTTTGTATGTGAGTTTGTTTATATGTGTATGTGAATGTGTGTGTGAGTGTGTGTATGTGAGTTTGTTTATATGTGTGTATGTATGTATATGTGTGTATGTATGTGTGTATGTATGTATGTATGTATGTGTGTGTGTGTGTGTGTGTGTGTGTGTGTGTGTGTGTGTGTGTGTGTGTGTGTGTGTGTGTGTGTGTGTGTGTGTGTGTGTGTGTGTATCTATGAGTCCTACCTGATAGTAGTGCTTGATGTGACGGATAACCACATTGAGATTCTGTATCCTGAGGTTGATGTCGTTGTTGACATGTTTGTGCACACGCTGGTTTGTTGGACTGGGGTCTCTGAAAACGTACAAAAGCAAAATTGTGTCAAGATTAAATTCCTTACAGAAAGACATGAACAAAGCAACCATACACAAGCCAACATTTTAGGTCAAGTAAACAATACACATTCACAGCCTTTCCCTAATAAACAATGACTCACATCAACAAACATGGGCCTTGGTGAGCGAGTGTGTTTGTGTGTGTCGGTTAGTCCTGTAGGGGGCTGAGTCCCAAATAGGCGTTAGGTCCTTCATTTGCATATGTTTTGTGGCACCACATGCAAAGGCTTTCAGTTGGCACAGAATTTCTTTGACTGTTTGTGTTTATTCTCCTGTCTCAGTCTGTGTGTTTGTTTGTATGTGTGTGTGTGGGAGTGCACAACTATGGGAATAGGGGCTTTGCCCCCCACACACACACACACACACACACTCTACTCAAGTGGTGCTAGCTCTTCTGTGCCTTTTCCAAACTTTTCTCTTCTCTCTCTCTCTCTCTCTCTCTCTCTCTCTCTCTCTCTCTCTCTCTCTCTCTAATTCAAGAAAACTTTATTGACAAAGTTTTTAGTAACGTACATACACAAATCAAAGGACAAAATATGTTGAGCAGAATTGGAAAATGAAGTATGACGATAAGATACTATACTCTCTCTCCCTGGTGCCTGCTGGCCCCATGGGGAAGGCCTGCTTGCTCTCCCACAGAGAGTATGGGATGGCTTAGGGAGTGTTTGTCTAAAGATTCACTAGACCGATCAGAGCAGCCTCTCTCTCAACCCACCCCAACCCAGAGAGTATGGAAATGTGCTGCATCACATGAGCAGGATATCTGATGTTCATCTCAACACACAGATCTCCTCACCAGGACACTTAGCATAGCATAGAGCAGGGTATCAACACAATTGTGTATTCACAAAAAGATGCTGGCAAACACAGAAATACATTCAGATAACATAGATGGGGTTGATTGGACTAAGAGGGTGAGGAAAAAAAGGATCTGGATTGAGTGAGTATTAGGATGGGAAGTGACCTGTCCTGTATAAAAGACATGACATGCCACACACACACACACACACACACACACACACACACTGCCATTGTTTCAGCTGGAATCTTCTCTTTTGTTTTCTCTCCCCAGACCTCTAATAACGTTCCCTTCACTGGTCAGACACACACACACACACACACACACACACACACACACACTTTAGGTTGTCATTAAAGCAGGGTGGTGGGGGCCGTGGGGGGAAAGTGGGCTAAAGGACAGAACAGGGGGAGGAGGGGTGGAGAGAGAAAGGGGCCGCTACAGTTAGCACAGCTGGGGGGAGCACAAAAGAGACAGACGCAGGCAGGGGGAGGAGGAGGAGGAGAGAGAGAGAAAGAGAGAGAAGAGAGAGAGAGAGAGAGAGAGAGAGAGAGAGCAGATTGAAGTATTGAGAGAGAGAGCAGATTGAAGTATTGAGAGAGAGCAGATAGATAGATAGATAAAGATACTTTATTCATCCCGAGGGAAATTTTAAGATTGAAGTATTGAGAGAGAGAGAGAGAGAGAGAGAGAAAGAGAGCAGATTGAAGTATTGAGAGAGAGAGGAGATTGAAGCAGATTGATAGATAAAGAGAGAGAGAGCAGATTGAAGTATTGAGAGAGAGCAGATAGATAGATAGATAAAGATACTTTATTCAGAGAGAGAGAGGGAAATTTTAAGATTGAAGTAGAGAGAGAGAGAGAGAGAAAGAAAGAAAGAACGGAGAAAGAAAGAAAGAAAGAAAGAAAGAAAGAAAGAAAGAAAGAGAGAGAGAGAGAGAGAGAGAGAGAGTGTAAAAGACTGAATGAAAATAAAACTGAGAGAGAGAGGCAGAAGATAACTGCATTCACACTGCCAAGCATCTGAACAGTGTGGCTGAACTCCCTAATCGTCTCTGGGCTCTCTCTCTCTCTATCTAGCGAGGCTGTGTGGTGCTTTGGGAGAGACCAGGCGAGGCGAGGGTGTAATCTGAGGCTTTTGTTCCCCTCGGCGAGTTTGTGAGAGGCAGGAGGAGAACAGGAGTAGGGTGACAGCAGGCCCTCAGCTGGCACCACTGAGCAACCCAACTGATGGAAACAAGATGGCCGACACCTCTAATGTTTACAGCACCGAGCTGTCAACACACATGACCTTTTGGAAGAGACAGGCAAAAAAGGCAAAATACTGCAAGGTTTGTGGGTAGACTGGCCTGACAGACGCTTTAACCCCTCCTTCTCTCACTCACTCTCTCGAGGTTAAAGAAAGTTTCTTTTTTTCCTCCAAGTTGAGTGAAACTTGCCCGATGAGGCCTCCAGTCGGAGAGGCTTGGTCTAAGGGGAGGGATGAGCATGGCTGCTGCTGCTGCTGCCCTTGGTCAATGGAGCACATTGAGGCAGTACGGGGGTCCCCCACACTGCCTTTGAGAGAAGCACACTGTTTCACACAGCGCTCACAATGATATTTAACATCCATGAAGTGAAAGGCTCCACAGTCTGAGGGGTTTACACGCCCCCACACAGACAGACACTCAAGAAATAAACATATGCAAGCCAGGAGATTGATCCACACAAAGAGAGACGTAAAGGAACGCAGATAGACACTGACGTATAGACTATTCAAACTCACAGCAGAAATGTACCCATCACATATCTCTTTCTTACACACACACCCACACACAAAACAGAAACAAAACTCCATAACTTAAATCAAAGTGCCATCCCCTTACACACAGAGAGAGAGAGAGAGAGAGAGAGAGAGAGACGCAGATGCAATCCCACTCATAACACAGGCTGCAAGTATGTCTACTGAGGCATGGCCATCAGATTCTATCAAAAGGTGCTTGTATGAGGGAGAAGACAGGAAGTGGTTTCACTTACGGAGAAAGATTGAGCACATGCAACAGCTGCTTGATAAGCCCCCGTAACACTAACACACACACACACACTCATCCATGTTCACTTACATGTGGGTCATGATCTTATGCAGGAAGACTCCATCTACTAGGTCCATGAACATAGATAGTTTATCATCTGTCCCGGATCCTAGTGGTCCAAAGGTCTTGACCTGCAGAACACCAAGGGTGAAAAAGGAAGAAGTTATAAACAGTTTCTTTCCGAATCACAAGTTCCCATATCAGTATTCAGTTTGCAAGCCTACACTGATTTATAGTTTATAGTGGCAAAAACAGGGGCTTCCTTGAGTTCAAGTGATAAATGTGTAAGTGTGAGCATGTTACAGATACCAAGAGTGCTTTTTTGATTTCCTGTGTCTGAAATCTCTAAACGTTTCTGTGGTTAGTTTATGCTCAGAAGGACTCAAAAGAAGTATTTTGGTCCTTCTAAGCTCTCTATAAAAGGGCTTTGCTCTACACAAAGGGGCTACCATCTACGTTGAAGGCAAACAGGATGTTGTGGAGCATTTAGATGAAAACATCTTCACATTCTTTTGACATAACTGAACTAGCTGACAAGCAGTAACTCCAGGAAACAGTGACAAACAGTTTAACTGAGTGTATGAGGTAGTGTGTTTCAGTGTGAGGCGCCAGCCAAATAATAGATGGAGTAAAGAAAGTCATCCTTCTGCTGCATTTGCAGAATGAAATGACAGGTTGTATCAAGGCTAAACTTAACAGCCCTTTGATGTCAAGTAGTACCTAATATCTGCTCAGAAAATTAACTGACTTTATAGACTGACAGTGACAAACACTGATGATAGACAACAAACAGAGTTTATTTTGGTTTCTAATAAACAAGCTAAAAACTGAGGGAGGTGGGGTAGGGGGGCTGAGACTCCAGAGTCAGCTCTCAGCAGCTTTGAGTTATTGACACGAAAGGGGGGAAAGTCTGACAGAAACAAACAGTGGGACCTATAGGCCTGCTGTAGCTGCCCCAGAGGCAGACGCACAGGCCAGATTGGGTCCAGAGATGACCCTCAGCATGAGTGTGCGTCCGGGTATGTTAGGGGACGACAGGAGGCAAAGCGAGCAGTGCCAAACACAAAGGCCGGGGGAAGATAAGGAACTAGTGATAGGTCGGTCAGACAAACAGGACATGGGGGTCAGGGTGAGGGGGCCATGGGAAGTTCCGCAGGTTCCTCTGGATCGCAGCTCCTCTCAACACTCTGGCCTGGCGCTGCCCAACTACAGTGCAGCAATGATGGGCAGAGGCAAACTACTCACACAGACACTCCATCTCATCACCCTCTTACTACTTAATACTTACTCTTTGATTTTCAAAATGAATGGCCTTTAACGTTTCTGTAATTCCAATTAGTTCAATTTGCATTGAAAGGAGATTTTACACTGGCCTAAATGGAATTGTATGCATGTTTAGTGTGTACCCGTGTTTTGTGCATGGGTAATGGCCCATGTATCCATGTACAAACCAGGTGTGAAGAGGTATTATCAACTCTTACTGAGCTCACCATATAGATATTGCAGAAGGGGTGAGTTGAACCAAAGAATCACCTGAGCTGCCTCTGAAACGCCAGGTTGGTATACGAAATGGGTGGAGAAGGGGATAAAGAGCATTTCATGTCATATGAAGAGGCTTTCCAAAGTTGACAGTTTGATGTAGGCCTATTGGTCCGCTTATGTTGCCCTATCCCTACTGCTGTAAACTAAGAATGTGCTATATCCAGCCATTGAATATGGGCTGCGATAATGTTAGCCTAGAGAACTTTGACATATAAATTAAGTTGACAGTGTAGACTATATTTACGCCTATATCATTGAACTTCAAAGGCGTATCCGCATAACATAACGGAATCTGTTTTGGCGACTTTTGTTACATTTACCATAAATTAGAACAGTGCAGATTATTTAGGCTTGGGTGTAGAAAGCAACGGTTGTTCTTACAGCGCTGAGTAATATGATCTAACGTCAACTAGCAGGAAACGCGTTAGATTGGGAGAAAAAAATCTGCAGGTGTGTTCCTGAATCAACTTAATAAGTCTTAATAACGAAGTATCACTTCAAAACTGGTCTCTATGGTGGGTACAGATTGTCTGTTAAAACTAGAGAGCTCGGTGCATTGTCTTACCCAGACCACCAACGGGGTGTCCATGAAGTTTGCCATCAGTTCTGACACCGTAATATCCATTTCATCGACTTCAAAGAAATTGCTCCCAAAAAAGAAATCCAAAAATCACGTTTAAATCCGCCAGATTTGCGATTGGAGCATTCCTTAAGCGATGAGAGGCAAAACCCGCATGCCCACCACCCCGGGCAGAACAATGCCGTGAGGCATCGGAGTCCAGCCACACGGTCTGTGCGAGTGAGACGATCAACTAGATCTCCCCTTCGGATCAATGAAATATGTCCACAAATGTGATTTCCGTCCTTTCCCTTTTTGTATTGTCTTCCAGGAACACACGCGTTTCTGTTCAAAGTTCAAAATAAACTTTTCCTCCAACTTCTGGTCAGTAGGCATAAGTAAATAAGAACAAAGTAGCGTGTAATTTGGAGCCCTGGCCAAGTAAGTAAACATTCAAAGTAATCTTCGGCAACAGTTTGTTAAACAATGCAAACGAAAGGCCCACTCATTCCATGGTATAAAAAGTTACAAACGTTGCCGCGAAGGGTGAAACTTCAGACTTGCTTTTCAGTTGCCATTGCCTGCCTTACGTTATTTGTCCTGGAGCATCCAACCTGTAACCGAATGAATAACATGATTCAATGACATCTCAGACAACCAATCAGATCTGCACAGGGGCAAGGATCAACCAATGTATGACTCTAGGGAACTGGGTAAATTTAACATGACGTCAGCGGCGGACAACCTGCTATTTGCGCCAATCTAGCTCAGTAGCGCGCTCCTCTGGTAATGTGGATTATTTAGCAAGCAGTCCTGTGATAATATACTTTATTATGCTGCTCTTGTAAGCATTAACATGAGATCATTCTTCAGTGTGTACAAAAAAATACATGTCAAAAACAACAAAATCCACAATGCCATATGCTGAATTTTAGTGAGTAGAGAAGTAAGCCAGGGAATCACCTTCCATCCAGTCAATCAATAATGAGGGGAAACATGTTAAAATAAATGTAGCCGTAACACTTTTATTTGTCTTCACTGGAAAGCATTTTACTTTCAAATACATTCATCCATGTCTGATTATGTTGCTGATCAGATCATAAATGGCCTCAGCAACAAAAAGGAATGACCAAAGACTTTGCTGGTACTTGGTGTCCTCATAAGGGTTTGCATTTTGTTTATTGCTGATAAATGACCACAGAAATGAAGAGGATTGACTGAATAGTTTGTTGGTATTTGTCAGTGCCCACATCAATGGCTTGTGGTTTGTGGTTTGTCTGATTACTGATTGGGTCATGAAACTGCCACAGCAATGAGGGAAATGACCAAATAATTTGCTGGTACTTGTTGGTGGTAGCTGCTTGCTGGTTGGATTCCCATTTTGTTTGCTGCTGATTGGATCATAAACAGCCACAGCGACAAAGAGGAATGACTGAAGAGTTGGTATTGTTCAGTATCCACATAAAGGGCTTATGGTTTGTCAGGTTACGTTGCTGATCGGATCATAAACGGCCACAGCAATGAATGAGGAATAACCAAAGAATTTGTCAGTATTTGTTGACAGCGAACCCATCATGAGTGTGGAGGTGGTTGGGTCTGGGACGCCAGATACCACTGTTGAGCCTTCTGAAGGTGTCGTGGGCCTAATTCAATAAAACACCCATGAAGGAAGGGGCCTGCTTAATAACCTATAGTGAAATGTTTTTGAAGGTTGTTCTGTTGGTGATGTTTTTTGCCCACAAAGGTTGATTTGTTAGTTATTTTGTTTTTGACAGTAAATACCGGAAGGCTTGTTTGTTGATTGGGCGCTGTGAGATCTCTTCTGTGTATATTTAAAATCCACAATATAATAATTGATTGTACAGGCAATGAATATAAAAATGAATTTACTCTAGCGGGATTATTTTGGACTCTTGCCATTCCATTCCAATATAACTACACAGACTCAGCACAACCACTGCACTTGTTCCTTGCATGACCTTTAAGGTTACTGCTTGAGACACATATGTGGACCTTTCAATGTAGCCATCCAGGACACAGTCACTGAAAAAGGCAAGTGGTGCTCACTATGGAATTTCAACCACATTCAGAAGCCACTAAAAGGGAGAGGCTGTTCTTAGAAAGTGCTGTGTGATGTACTCGGGCCACAGACAGCAGACAGGCACAGTTGCTCTTTCGGAGGACTGTGAGAAGAATGTACGACTGGTATGCGTGGTATGTGCCAATGGCATTCTGGGTTCAAAGGGTGCAGTTTGAGTTCAGAGGGGATGCAAATTAATTACATATAACATGGAGAAGAAAGGCAGAATGGACAAAAAGGAAGACAAGAAATCAAAGAATCAAACCAAGTTACTTACTGAGGAAAGTTCATGGTCACTAATTTGTTTGGTGGGCAAAGTGCAAAGTCTGTCGGCAGGCAAAGTTCTCATGCATTAAATACAGCTATTGTGTGGCATATGGTAGCATTGAGCTGACTCATCAATGTTTGCGCTTTAGTGTCCTGTCCATGGTAAAAATAGATAGCAAATAGATTTTGTCTAGTTAGATTAGCTTTAGTTAGACCCAACACTTTTCACTTCGCCTATCTATCAAATTAAGGCCTAATGTGTTAAAACTGACCTGATTGCTCCACTGCAGCTACCGGTGACTTGGAAATAATAGTAGGCTGTGCCCTCCAATTCCACAGCATTCCTGTGTTGGAATTGTAACCTGCTTTTTCATAACCTGTCTCTACTACAAAATGATGCTTAAGATTCTGAAACTGTCCTTACTGTATAAATATGATTCAAGAAAGAAGAAACTTCCAAGTACAGTCCTTTCACTAATTTATTTCCTAATGCATTTGTGAACCTGAATGGGTGATTTTCTGGAAATTTAATTTCAGTAACTGCACTGACAAATTGACCCTTTCCTTTGTTCCCATAACACCAAACAGATCGTTTCCTGGTTGGCATGGCAATGGCACTGGCAACCAGCAGGATGCCCCACCGTGAGTGACCACCAGTGAAGGCTTCTCCATGTGCACTTGAGAGAACACTCATTGGGACAGCAGAGAGACACAGGAAGAGAAAGATTCCGGTTTGATTTGGCATGTCTGGTGAACTATACAGTAGTCATGGCAAAGAATGTCTATTTGAATCCCAGTTTCACAGACAGGGGAGTGTGTGTGTGTTTTGTGTGTGTGTGTGTGTGTGTGTGTGAGAGAGAGAGAGAGAGAGAGATAGAGAGAGAGAGAGAGAGAGAGAGAGAGATGCATCTTGAAGGAAGATTAAACCGTATGGTCTTTTGTGTTGCCAGTAAGAATGATATGCACAGTGACTTATTCTCACTGCAATTCACACACCGAACTTGTGGCAATTTGTATGTTATTTCTAAACTTATATGCTTATTCCAATTCAATCAAAACTACATGGAAACAACTCTACAACAAATAATTAAAGACAAATTATTTATTTTCTAGACTGTCTACATGACATGTATTACATGGCATGGAATGTAGGCTATAATAGCTTTCAATTAGTGTTTAGTGCGCAACCTCCAGGGGGCATCAAAATACTTGTTATTGGCAAGCCTGGTTGCGTCTCATGGAGCAATTCGTTAATGACCTTTCCTGAACGATAACTTTTAAACAAAATATAAAATGTCCGTTGTGCTTCAGATTGATCTTAACATTCCAAAATAGAAACCGACCGTGGGCTTATTATTCCAGCAACGTCTTCTGGTAGCGTCATGGGCCTGGTTCCCACCACAAGATGGCGCTTTGTATCACCACATCCACAGGTAAGACTGCGCAGGTTGCCACTATCCCATGACCCATAAACACAATAATGAAACAGCGTGTCCTTTTATGCTTATAAGCACACATTTTACCAAACAATCCGCAGTTTGGACAAGGCCCATCCCAATTTTTGAATAGGCTATCTGAATTCCAACCTACTGCACGACTGATAATGTTGCGGTGCATTATGGTCTACATAGTCTATACGCTCATGTATAACACTGCTTTGTATTGTCAGTACGTGTTAATGAAACTACAATGTCACAGTGACACTGTAATTGGCAGAACGCAACCCTTCAGACCCAACTGATAGTCAACGGGGATAGCTAGATTTTTTTTCTTGAGTTTCAGCGTGCTAACTTCTGGTGGAGATTTCAGCTGGCATTCAAATAGCCTCTTACTTCCCTTTTTTCTTTTACTGTATCTTGTAGCCTGCTGTAGCGTTTAGTCTGTTCCGCAAAAGGGTATTTTACGCAGAGCACGGAGCGCACAGGCAACTTCACAAAGGAAGTGTCACTTCAAAGCAGTTTAGCCCAGTGAGTTTATATGAGACAGCCAAGACTGAAGAGGAGAGCTTGTAGCGCTTCTTATGTTAGCCAAGCGCCACAGCACCTGTTGCATTCAGCGGAAAATATAACCTACAAGTAGCCTACCGATGTGCAATCTACAGTCTTTACTTTCTCCGACAAGGGTATGGAAATAGCCTAAGGGACTTTGAATGGAAACATTCATTCGGATTTTATACAAATCATGGCATTGTGACATTTTCACTTCTACACAAGGACTAATGAGTAGGTGTGCATCTTTCGTTGTTGTTGCTATTCACCTGAAGAAATATGAAGTTTAACGGCTACCTAAAGTTAAGAATTGGAGAGGCGGTGGATTTAAAACCCACCAGCACGGCGCGCCGACACACAGTCATGTTCAATAAGACGAACCCGAGTCTTGACCCCTACATAGTGGTCAAGGTTGATGAGTTCAAAGTTGGGCAGACGCACACAAAGCTGAAGACCAACATGCCCACCTACAACGAAGAATTCGGTCTGAACGTGAACAGCGGTAAACAGATCGAACTGGCCGTGTTTCACGACACGCCCATTGGATATGATGACTTCGTGGCCAACTGTTCGATCCAGTTCGAGGACTTGATGAAGACCACGAGCACCGAGGAAACCTTCGAGGGATGGGTTAGTCATCCTACTGTCCTGTGTCTGTGTGTGTGTTAGAGAGAGAGATAGAGAGGGAAAGGAGAGAGAGAGATGCGTCTTCAAAGAGATGCTGACCCCTGGGAATTCCATAAATTATTTAATGTTTCTAGTATTATGTTTCTAGTATTTCTAGTTTAGTGACTTATGCCTCTTTGACTCATTAGTTAATACACTATCAGGTATGCTGTCTCACTCACATTATAGTGACTGTAATGTATAGACTGGTCTCTAATCACTGACTGCATAATGTCTGCATTGACTAATAACTAATTCAGCAAGTATGATGATTGCTCAGCCATAATCTCTATGACAGATATGTAGAATGCTATGAATAGCAGTGGTTACTTATTACTTATTAAATATTTGTCCTTCAGTCTAGAAAGAACTCGCACACTATTGTTGCCGATGCAATTTTTAATTCAGTCAGTGAAAAGTGCAAAGTGCTCCCAAAGTGCACAAAGTTTTCCATCATCAGTGCAACGCACCCATACTTTGCCCCATACTTTGAAATATTACCATTCACCCAATGCATTTCAGACTAATGTGTTGACCCTAGTGTAGGATCAATACAGTTATCAGTGACAGAGTGATGAATGTCGCACATCATGTTTACAGTTCCCTCTCACTTCCTCTGTGTTGTTGAAGAACATGTTAAGGAGAGCTGTTATCGCACCATGACCATCAAACCTCCTGCAGGGGACTCAAAATCTTTCCCTGACAAGTGCAGATCCAAAAACACATCCCCACTTCATACCTACTTTTGCTATTTACTGGGGTTTAATTATTAGCTATTTAGTTTGCATTCTTGCCCTGCCTCTCCCCCGCAACACCACCCAACCACCTGTAATTTGATAGAGTCGTAACCCTGCAATGCTCTCTCTGGTTCATAAGTCCCATTGTAGTCTAGTCAGTCTAGGTGTGTCACAGACCATCAGCTTGAAGGCGTTTTGTCTGTGCCAGACCTGTTTGAAGGCTTTCACTTCAGCTCTCAGAGTCCCCACTGACTTCCTATGACCTCTGTCGATGTGTTTGCATTTAGACCATAACTGGAAATAATCTTGTAGTACTCAAAGGAATCTAATTTCACAGAATGTTCTCTTGAGTTGTTTATGTAACTGTAGAAACTTGGGGCAGACTCTAACTTCGGTAACCAGCAGCCCAGATATCATTAGACTTGAATCTCTCAGCTGCCAATTTGTCTGGCAGTGTTAGGAGTTAGTAATAGGACTGTTACAAAAAGTATGACGTCAAAGTGCATTTGAGTTGCTAAATTTATTTTAAAGTGCACACCCGTAGTTAGTAGCCTGTATGGTGTGTGTGTGTGTGTCTCTGTGTGTGTTCTTTTGTTCTCTGTGTGTGTGTGTGTGTGTGTGTGTGTGTGTGTGTGTGTATGTATGTGTGTGTGTGTGTGTCTGTGTGTGTGTGTGTGTGTGTTTACTCTGCATGCTCAGCCCTAGTGAGAGAGCTAAGGGTTAGAAACCACAGCCACCCACCCACTCTCGCAGGCTCAAAGCGCAGACATTTTGCCTTTCGTTGTCTTACTGAAGGCCGCCACTGAGCCGGCCTCGCCTGCACGCTGAGCTGAGATCACCACTCTCAGACTGCTCTCTTTGTGTGCACGCTGAGGGGAGCAGACTGAAGCCAGCGAAGTGGAAAAGTTTGGGTTGAGCAGTACGGTAGCAGGTCACTCGAGGACTTGGGGAGGTACAGTGCACAGGAGGGCTGGTAGGGTAGTGGAGCAAGATCATCACCTCATGTTTATGTTTATAGTTCCTAGATGCTTTTGTCCAAAGCAACTTCCAATGGCATCAACAAACATTACATTAACATTAAAATGAACAGTTGGAAGTAAAGTCATATAGCCTAAATTAAAAAGTACTAATGTTAGTAATAGACTAAATACAATGTAACAAAATGATAACAATAGCAAAAAGCATGTCCAAACCTTATATTACCTCCTCCTCCCCACACACACACACATAACATACACCATACACACACACAATATACCTTTTTAATTACTACTTTTTAATTTATTATTTAAAGTTTAGCTGGCTCTTGAGCACAATAATTTCATTTCTTATCATTCCTTTTATGAGTACATGACAATAAACTACTTCAACTTGAACTAGTCACTGGTTAGATACAAGGTAAATGAGTCTTTAAATGCATTTCAGAATTATCGCTAGAAAGAAGACTGCTAGAAAGATGTGGTAAATCATTCCACCGAGAGGAGAGGAGCTGGATGGCCTTTTTAGTGGGGGGTTATATGGAGGTACACGTGTGTACCACGAGAGAAAAGGCACAAGACACACACACGCAAAGTTTCATGCGGGTCATCATTGCCCTTGAACATTTTTAGCCGGTTGATAATTGGACTAATTTAACATGATTTTTTCTTTTTAACTTTATTTTCTTTTTTAGTTTTTATTATTTGTTTATTTGTTTGTTGTCTGCCTTGTTTGTCTTGGTGTCACAGGTACGCTGGCGACTATGCATCTCCGTCCGCCATCTTTTCTCTTATGTGTCAATGTCTTGTATGTGGAGCGCTTTGGGTGGCACTCTGCATGTTAAATGCGCCATACAAATAAAACTAACTTGACTTGACTTGACTTGACACCCTGACTCACAAACATGGACACACACAGGCACACACACACACACACACACACACACACACACACACACACACACACACACAAATTGGTCATTAGACATCAGACATGAGCAAACAAGGTCGAGAGTGAAAGGCTATATCTGATAACAGTCAGTTAATCAGATAGCAAAACCATATGTGTATTACAATAGATAGGGTTTCTACTGATGTTCAGATAGCAGGCTCTTGCTGTAGGATGACCTGTGAAGCAAGAATTCCTACTCCAATTAGACTGTTAAGACCCACGTCTTGACATGTGAATTGAGTAGAGGTCCACCTAAAGCTGATTTCATTTTAGGTGTGTGTGTGTGTGTATGGTTTGTGGGATGGGATGTGGGGTAAAGGCGATATTTGTGCTCTTTTCACATATCAGACACAAGCCCACACTTGTTTGATCGCTGCTTTCCCACCGAATCTACCTCACTGCAGGCACACACACACCCACACACAGATACACTCAGACACACTTGCAAAAACTTTCACCACCCCCCTCCCACTTACACACTCTCTCTCTCTCTCTCTCTCTCACACACACACACACACGGGGTTAACATGGCACCTTTAACACCTTCAATTAATTAATCTGTTTTGGACTTTGAACATATTTTTCAAATCCATTTGAGAATTTATCTGTGGAGAATATATCTCACATTTTGCATGCAAAGGCATAATGCTATCTGTCCAACATGTTATCAGATTTCCGTTTTCTGATAAGATTAGACATTTTTCTGATAACTTTAAATGCATGGCCCAGTACAGTGCAAAACAGGGTCAGCTGTTCGTCTGTTTCTTAACATTAGGTTTGACATTGGTACTTGTATAGTCAACACCCTCAGTGTCTCCGAGTCTGACATGGTGTTAAAGTTGTGAGGAAAAACCAGCCCTACCAGCTTCAGTCTCACTCTTCACTCTCCCTCTTGGCATGGCTGATATCATAAACACAAACAGACAGGCTCTCGGGCCGGCCCCCGTCGGGTTCTCCCTGGGCTTACGCTGCATGTGAGACACGCAGACAGAAATCCGGCATACGCATACCTCACCTGCCGAGAAGCTCCATTTTTGTCCATCTTTTCTCACTGGCATGACATAACAAGCATAAACATGGACACACAAAGGGAGAGTGAAAGTGAGAGAGAGAGAGAGAGAGAGAGAAAGAGAGAGGTAACCCAAGCAACAATGTGCTTACATACACTTGTTCTATGCTACACTCCTTTCTTGTGCTTCTCACCACACCTGAAATGCTGAAATGTCTCACTACATTATCTTCTTTGTCTGAAAATGTGATAAACATTGACTGTGTGTGTGTGTGTGTGTGTGTGTGTGTGTGTGTGTGTGTGTGTGTGTGCTTGTCTCTTGTGTTTGTCAGGTTGACCTGGAGCCTGAGGGAAAGGTGTACATTCAGATTACACTCACAGGCTCCTTCACTGATGGTAAGTATCTCTACACACACACACCCACACATACACTCACACACACTCACTCACACATTCAGGCCTGAGGCTTATTTGCTGTGTTTGCTTGAATGGTTTCGGTTTTGCTAGCTTGACTGAAAATGGGGAAGGTGAATGTATTAGTAACCCTTCTCGAAGTCCATCAGTTTAAAACATCAGGGATGAGCCCACACTTGCAGAGTTGTTAAAGTCGTACTCCAGCAGTTTCTCTCTTCTCGAATCTCTTCTCTTTTCAGTATACAAGTTGGTTTCCCTGAAAAAACAATCTTGAATGTTCTAAATCTAACTCTATACCTTCTTACTCATTTTGGGAATTTGGATCTATCTGTGCTAGTCCCCTCTGCTGGCTGCTGCAGCTTGACATGTTAGCTAGCTTGTTTGCGTCTGCTTGGCTGCTTCTTCGCCATTATATATCTCTGCCATTATACACACGTTTGCAACAATCGCCAGCGTTTCGTTAGCCTGCCTCTGTGCTGTGGATGCAGGATGTAAACTGATCCTGCTTCGGTCGGCGGGTACGATACACTGAACTTGCAAGCGGGATATTCTTCCTACAGGCAGTAGGGGCAGGCGAGAGAGTCGTCATTCACCCTGTAATGAGTCATTTAACCATATACCGACTTACGAAGATTAACACTTAAGAGTAATTAACACAAAAACGTTGCCTGGTGTCCCTTTAAAATATTTTAGGGGATGCATTCTGAGTTTTTATAGTTCCTATCCCCTGAAATCATGCCAAACCTCCAAATGTATCCTTAATATGGAACCTGTTTCCATTGGTCTATAATCTCTGACCAGGTCATCTCAGATCCTATCTCAACGAAGTCTTTAAAAAGCTAAGGGTCTGAGCAGTAGAGAGAGCAGTAGAAAGGAAAGTTTGTAGGGTTTTTTCTGTAGCTTGATCGGAGAGGTTTTGCTTGGCCCCCCTGATCCTGAATCCATACATGCCTCTGGGTCATCAAGCCATCAAGCGTAAAACAACTTGTAGGGGGAAGCTGACATTGGGAGATCACAGGAGAAGCAACAGGGATGCTTGATCACACCATCCTGGGGTGCGTTTCTAGAAAGGGTCATTGGCTAGCCTCAGTTGCAATCTTTTTAGTTAGAACCATCGTTCTTGGATTTGGTGTTTCTAGACAGGGTAGGTCCAATGATCCATTGCAAGCATTGGCGGAAAGTTTGATGGTTGGACCGACAGGTCAACGTTTTAATTGCATTAGTTTGACTAGATTGACCCTCTATATTCATACCTGAATACCCTCCAACTCAGTATTTAAGTTATCATAACGTTTTACATTTTGCATTAATTCATCTTGAGTACAGGGGTGAAATGACAGAGATTCCCTCACGGGATCAAAAAAGTATATATAAAAAAATAGATTGCAATGGTGGTTAGACTGCACGCCTGTGCACACAACTGCATCCACAACATCCACTCATTCACACCTGTGCATAAGCAGAGGCTGAAATTAAGAAAATATTGGGACACGACAGAAACATTTTCTTCCATTCATTATAAGTGGGTTGTGTATTCTCAATCACTGCTATATATGATGTCACTCTATAGATGCTCTAGTACATGTACAGGACTGATTTTTCACCATCAACTTATAGCCGACGTCATTAACAGTGGAGAGTGTTTTGAATGAAGGAACTTGCTACTTTCGACCAAACAATGCTTGCTAGACGTAGGTGTTACAAGGTCATTGTTTGAGCAAAAGTTGCATCGTACTGTGGTGGTTTAGCAATGACACATCCCTAGGCCTGTAGGCTTAAGATCAGCCATTAAGTGCTTCTGTGTGTTTATAGAGTTGCAGTTAATCTACAACACAGCTCTGAAATTCTGATTTACTATGTTGAGCTTTGTGGACACAAGGTCTGGGAAGCTATTGTTGATTACACCAGGAAGGAGTACAGCTGCTGACATGGGTGTGGGCCCAATTGCTATGTCAGTGGTAATAATAATAACAGTGGTAATAACACCTTTGTAGTTCAGAAAGGGTAATTCCTCAGCACTTCTGCGGACATCTGGTGCATCTACGGGAAGGGACAGTCTCGTACTAGTAAACGAAGATCGCCAGAGCAACAACTTAGTCTGGTTCAGTAAACACAACCATCATCATGGAAAAGACTGCAGACTTGATAGTTGTCCAGAAGGCACTTATTGAAACCCTCCACAAAAAGGGTAAGCCACAGAAGGTGGGCAGGGGGTTCACGGAGTGCTGTATGAAAGCATATTCATGGAAAGTTGACGGGAATGGAAAAGTGTGGTAGGAAATGGTGTGCAAGCAACAAGGATGGCCGCAGCCTTGAGAGAACTGTCAAGCAAAGTAGATTAAAAAACTTGGGGGAACCTCACAAGGAGTGGACTGAGGCTGGAGTCTGCATCAAGAGCCACCATGCACAGACGTGTCCAGGACATGGTCTACAAGTGGCATATTCCTAGTATCAAGCCACTCCTGAATCAGAGACCAGGTTAGAGCGTCTTACCTGGGCTAAGAAGAGACAGAACTGGACTGTTGCTCAGTGGTCCAAACTCCTCTTTTCACATAAAAACAGAATTTGCATTTATTTGGATATCAGCATCTAATCAGTGTTCCAAGAGTCTGGAGGAAGAGTGGAGAGGCACAGAATCCAGTTTGATGTTTCCACAGTCAGTGATGATTTGTGGTGCCATGTCATTTGCTGGTGTTGGTCCACTGTGTTTTATCAAGTCCAGGGTTAATGCAGCCTTCTACCAGGAGATTTTAATGCACTTCATGCTTCCATCTGCTGACAAGCTTTATGGAGATCATTTTTGGTATTCATGAGTTGTAAGCCATAATCATCAAGATTACAACAAAAAATGGCTTGACATATTTCACTTTATATCTAATGAATCTAGAATATGTGAAAGACCCACTCTTTGAACTAAATTAGGGGGTAAAAATGAACTTTTCCCACGATATTCGATAGAACATTTTTGAGACCCACCGGTTATTAGTATTGTGTGTTCTCTTTTGGCGGGCAGTTCTTTTTCTGTGCTTCCTCTTTTATGTGAGCATGTGTACTACTAGTACTACATATTAAGCTTTACCAGGCTTAATAAGGGTTTAACCTGGACACACACACACACACACACACACACACACACACATACACACACACACACACACACACACACACAGACACATGCTTATTATGAGGTTGAAACAAGATTAACAATAAGGAGCTCATCTCTGACCAGACAAGGATGCAGTATGTTTCCTCACGGTGTCTTGGATAAGGTATATAATCATTCCTATTTGAATTGTTTTTGTTAAAAACATGTTTAGAGTAGAATAAAGAATATATACTTTAGAATACATGATAGAATCTAATCTACACCCACTGATGGTCGGAACTCATGCAGTAAAGGGGGCCGGTGGTGATCTGTGTACACACACACACACACCCACACACACACACACACACACTCACACACAAACACTTCCTTTCATGCATGTGGTTAGTGTTTCTCGGCAGCAAACAGCAGCTAATAATACAGTTGTGTCAGAGGACAGTGTGTAGTCATGTGCAAATAAGACCCCTCACACACACACACACACACACACACACACACACACACACACACACACACACACACACACACACACACACACACACACACACACACACACACACACACACACATACATATACAGTACACACTCACATACACACACACACGTACACAGATACACAGACATACTGGTAACACTTTACTTGACGGGTGAGTTCATAACACATTCATAGCAGCTGTCATAAACTGCACATAAAGCATTCATGACTGTTTCATGAGACATGACTCAACATTCATACCAAACCTTTCATGAATGTGGAAGACAGAACAACGACAACTTGTCAAAATAAAAGTCTAACAATCGCAAAGCAGCATTGCCGTTTTTGTCCCAAACCTCATACCTGATCATGTCACATCTGAGTCAATGGGCTACTCCAGTGCCAAAAAGACATAACATGGTCAAGCAAATCATTTTTGTTTCATAAAAATCTATTTGTTTGGTAACACTTTACTTGACGGGTGAGCATTCATGACTGTTTCATGAGACATGACTTAACATTCATACCAAACCTTTAATGAATGTGGAAGACAGAACAACGACAACTTGTCAAAATAAAAGTCCAACATCGTATTTGTGTAACCTGGATACCATTAATTTAATCTCTCCAGACTTTGTAAATATTTCATGAATATCTTATGAAGTCTACATCGAATGTCACTTTACTATACAAGTTGTGAAGTATTCGTCATCACTGAGTTTAACACTGGGAGGTAAACTAGCCTACATTCAGCTGACCTGTATTTGTGTAACCTGGAACGGTTCGACATTCCCAGTAGCAAAAGAGGAGAAATCATCTGCAAAGGTTACATCATAAAACAAATAAATTTTTATGAAGCAAAAATTATTTGCTTGACTATATTCTGTCTTTTTGGCACTGGGGTATGCTTTATGTGCACTGGAGTATGCTTTATGTGCAGTTTATGACAGCTGCTATGAATGTGTTATGAACTCACCCGTCAAGTAAAGTGTTACCGACATACTAAATAGAGCATAGTATAATATAGTACAGTAAGTAAGTATAGTCAAAATTGGATTGTGTTGCATTTTGGTTTCATAGAAAACTGTGTGTGTGTTTGTGTGTGTGTGTGAGTGTGTGTGTGTGTGTTTGCTTGCTTTGCATTTCTCAGTATGTGTGAATTTGTCAAGTGACGAGTAAATGTTTTTAGGCCATAATTGGAATTGAACTCTATTTTTTCAGAAGTTCACTTGAATTATTGTCTGTGGGTTGTTTTCGTGTGGTCGACTGTAGAGAAGAGGAGCAGGTTATGTTTTGTAGCTAACTTTATTTTATATGAATGTCCTTAGTTGCCTTTGACACTTGTCTTACACAAGAATGTTGCTGACCATCATGTGTATATTCTCTCTCTGTGTGTGTGTGTGTGTGTGTGTAGAGGAGGCAACAGGACTACCACGAGTCCGTAAGGAGTTCACGCGACAGCGGCAGGGGGCTGTACGGAGACGCATCCACCAGGTCAATGGGCACAAGTTCATGTCCACCTTCCTCAAGCAGCCAACCTTTTGTTTCCACTGCAGAGAATTCATTTGGTATGAGACACACACACACACACACACACACACACACACACACACACACACACACACACACATACACACACACACATTCATACACACAGGCATACAGATACACTCACTCATACACAAGCACTATACCTATAGTTGTTTTGACACTTTCAGCCAAATGTACACCTTACGAAGTGTTTTAGCATTTTGCTAATATTTTGCTGATCTCTTTTTTAGGGGTGTCTTTGGAAAGCAGGGTTACCAGTGTCAAGGTGAGTGTGTGCAGGGATGGGCAAAAATACATCAAAATGTATTTTAAAATAATACCGAATAAAATATTGAATACCCTAATTTTAAGTGTTTCAAAAATAAACTACAAAATACAGTAGTCATGCATTGTATCAAACTAAAATATTGTATTTTTGTATTTTGATAAATACTAGTAATATATTTTGATAAATACTAAAGGAAGCATGAAATAACTTTGCAAACCTTCTATATCTGTCTATTTTAACTATTCCTTCATCAGTACACTGACTCTTGATTAAGTGGACAGTGTTTGAGAGCAACAGCTTTTCTCTGCCTATGAGACATGGCATAAACTTACAAACAGTCAACTATGCTGACCTGCCTGTTACATCTCAGCCTAAAAACTGAATCAGAGATTCTCAAAAAGTCACAACTGAATATGTCAAGTGGAGACGAGTCCCTGACATTGTCAATGCCTGCCCAGGTTGTTTGATATTGTGGTGTGTAACACTGGTGACCACACCAGGAAGGGTCATGACCCTTTCAGTTGGTTTTTAACTAACTGGGTACCCTGGAAGCGCTAAATGGTGTTATATTGACACCAAGGGGGATAAATATGATTGTTTTCACTGTGTTAAGGTGCTTTAGGTGAAACATGGGGCAACTTTTTTTGAGCAATATTACAGGGCAACCACATAGCCGGTTCAATGTGTTCCGATTGGATGATGAAAGTTATCAAGAAACTGTTGACTAAAAGTTTTCAAGAAACTTGAGGTTGGTGTGAGAGGGAGTGTATTGTATGTATGAGCAACCTACACCATTGCACTGCATCATCTTCCTGATCACAAGCTTAAACTACAAACATACACACCTTGTAATGTGTCGGAGCTGTGATGCAACCATCATGCTTCATTGGTCAGTTTGTAAATAGACGATTTTAGCTAATTCATTTTAGCCACTGAATTTCCCGGCTCTCATCTAAAGGTGATGTTGTGTGACAATTTCACCGTTTCAGTGCTTTGACGGTTGTATTTGGGTATCTGTGATGGTTACTGGTTACTGAAAACACAGAAGTAACAGAAACCCAGTTGTTTGTTTACGAGCTGCCATGGTCTGGAACCGTGATTTATTGAGACATGAATGGTCCATGCAGAGCTTTTCCCTACATGACGTCTTATAGCGAAGCTTGTTGAATAATAAAAAAAAATAATCAATCTGGAACGTGTCACCACTCATGATTAAAGAAAGAAACTGCTAATGTTTGCTAAATGTAAAGGAACAACACACACGAGGTCTGAGGTCTGCTCTGAACAGGGATCTTCAGACAGGGTTGAAGACAGTATTGTGGTGCTTCTTCCTTTTTGGTATTTTGACCAAAGTATCACACAGATGTTTTATTAAGGCCCCAAGAAACTATTTAAAATTATGTAGTGCAGTGATGGTCAGATGGTCTAGTTTTTCATGATAGATTTGTATCATGGAAGTGTTCATGCTTTAGTAATATAAATGTCACATTTGTCCAAGTGAGCCTTATTTATATGTAATTGTGCATCTCTTTTTGATTATGGGCAGTGGTGAAGTGGTTAGCTGTAGTGGGTACAGTATACTGTGATCAACCCCAAATGTTAATACGTATCCTTGCCTGTTTTAAGTGTGTATACTGAGATAGTGATGCTTCTTAAGTGGGTTTACTGCGTAGTCCCGTGTATCACATAGACTACACCACTGATTGTGGGATGTTTTGTCCTCTATAAGTGCATGCTTTATTGAGCTACCCCGACAAGAGCCTGAGTGTGTGCTTGTGTGTTTCAGTGTGCAGCTGCGTCGTGCACAAGAGGTGTCATCAGCTGGTGGTGATTGTGTGTCCACGCATGAAGAAGCCAGCTAAGGAACCGGTACCCTGACACCTACGCATGCATATTGCACACACACACACACACACACACACACATACATACACACATACGTGAACTTTTTTTACATTGCATATTTACTGAAACGTAGCAGTTCCTTTTTTTTGTCAAGCAGAGTAAAAGTGCAACTGTTGGTATGTGGATGTAAAATATATGTTTGGTTAGTCCAGTGAATCAGTGGCACACACACACACACACACACACACACACACACAAACACACACACACACACACGCCCACTCACTCTCTCACACACACACAGAGAGAGAGAGAGAGAGAGAGAGGGAGGGAGCAAGAGAAATGGATGTTATATCCACACACAACAGCCTCTTACATGGAAGATGCTTACACATACTGACCTCTGGTGTTTAAATTGTGAATTGCATAGTATGGAGGTTAAGGCCATGACATGCTCCCACCTCTGTGCTCAGCGCACATGGCATGTGACGAGAATTGTGCCATCAACGTTCAAGGGGGGTTAGCCCAATTGGGACCATGCGCAAATGTGCATACCACTTCCTTTAGTCTTGGACATACTTGGAACAACTTAGCTGGAGAGCTGCAATAGAATGACAGTGTATACTCATTATGTTCAAATGTCTGTTAATGCAGAGAAACATTCCCAAAGGCTCCTGTTAACCAGAATCATGACATAGGCCGCACAGCATTGCAGAGGTATCCCCTTCTCAATGCTCTCAGAAGATGATAGGGCCGGTAGGATAGGAATGGTTGTCGGGTTTGAGGATGCAGATATTAAACAGCAGGATGTAGTGTAGGGCTGGTAGGAGTAATGCATGCTAGGCTAGCACAAACTTAATCATCTGATCTCCCATAATTTAGCCCTATGTTTCAAGAGAGAGATCGCCGGAATTCCCTTTTAACACCAGTAATGTGGCAAGCATGCTCTCAGTCAGACCACACCTACAACAATCAAGCAATCAGGATGCTGAACACTCTACCCACTCTCCCATCACTGACAGCCCCCCACCCACCAGCCAGCCAGGAACCTAGGAAACTAGGATCCTGTCTCACCCTAACCCCCCCCCCCCAACACCGCCCCTGTGGAACTGCACTGTGACTGCGCAGCCTAACGTGTTGCTGCTTCACATCAAGCCTGATATACTTGAAATTACTGCATACTGCATATCAATGTAAATATACAGGTCACACAAGCACAAGTTTAAACTTCATGTAACTGTTAAGACGATATAAATATACAACACAACTACCTCTATTTTTTTTATATATATGTCCTATATTTCTATTTTGATACATACATGTTCTATATTTCAGTCTTGCACTTTAATTTAATGTTTATTGTCTATGGCTATGTCTATAGTATGTCTATGTCTGTATTTAAAGCATGTCTATGTCTGCATGGGAAAGTAAGAAACGAAATTTCAATTCTTTGTATGACCAGTGCATGTAAAGAAATTGACAATAAAAGCCGACTTGACTTGACTTGACAAGTGATAAAAGTAGCTTCTCTTTAATGTATCTGTTTATGTGGTAATATGTGGTAAAGTAATGTGTGATGATAACACAATCACGAGCGCATGGTTCTAACCTGTGACACTGCCCTATCATATTCTGTTTCCACAGACCACCAACCAGGGTTTCAGTATTAACGTTCCCCACAAGTTCAGTGTCCATAACTACAAGGTCCCCACCTTCTGCGACCACTGCGGCTCTCTACTCTGGGGCCTCGTCCGGCAAGGACTTCACTGCAAAAGTGAGTCTCTCCATCCCTCCTCTCCTCGTTTGGATGCCTGTCCATCCCTCACGGGATGTCTGTCCTACTCAGTCCTCCACCTCCATTGGTGTCTTGTTATGGTTGTTTACACCTTTCTGATCGTCTGCATGTGGACCAATCAGATAATCCGTCTAGCTGCTTACATGCAAGCTACGGTGTCTGTCTGGCCCGAGCAGAGGTTGCGTTACACTTTTTCGTTGTCTGTCAAAATGACGGACAGAGTCATGGTCCATTGTGACCCCTGTTAAAATGAACGATGGATTTCTGATTTTTCTGTCATTATTAAATTACTTGTCCATCTGTGTGGACACAGACATTTATCTGTATCTCCTGTCTGTGGGTTAATCTGTTTAAATGTGGCTGTCCGAGTATGTGTTGTGTAGGTGGATGTTATACTTGTCTTGTGAGGTTCCCCTTCACTGCACTGTATATAAAAAAATTAATTTAGTTTAAAGTTGTTGTTGTTGTTGTTGTTGTTGTTGTTGTTGTCTTGTGTAGTATGTAAGATGAACGTGCACATCCGCTGTAAGGGCAACGTGGCACCCAGCTGTGGGGTCAACAGCGTGGAGCTGGCCAACAAGCTGGCCGAGATGGGGCTGC
>NC_063207.1:14527150-14549650 GCF_017589495.1 Alosa alosa | reverse complement strand
GCAGTTATTGAGTTCCTCTGGTCTATTCTTCTCTTCAGGGCATAAGTCAGAGGTGAGCAGGAAGTTGCTTTAGCAAGTGGACGAGTGAACATCCAGTTTGCTCACATTATGCACACTAACACAAGCACATTCACATGATACAAGGTCTTTAGATCAATTTAAATGCCGTCCTGATACACAATCCTCGGCTTGCATAACACAGTTAGATTCGGCTTGGTTTGATCTGTTTTACTGATACATCAGTGTTTCCCACACATTGACTTATTTGTGGCGGCCCACCACAATATCAACATTGACCACCACACAATGATTTTCCTGGTTGTACTAAATTGTGCTTAAATCTGTTTAGTATCATAACCTCGCTGCACTAATTTGTTAAAAACTGTAGCATTCGAGTTAATTCTGCAAACCTACCACCACAAATAGAATTGAATTATGTGGGAAACACTGTACATGTATATAGTATGCAAATGCCCCCTATTTTCCTCTCACTCACTCTCTCACTCATACACACACATATGCAGTGTATTACAACAAGGACACTGTGTCCTGGCTCTCTTGTCATGATATAGTGTCCACATGTGTGTGTGCATGTGTGTGCCAGACCATGTGTGTGATGAGGAAAATAATTTATGTGTCGCTCTGTCACCTCCCCAGACAGCCACATTCATCTCTTTAATGAAAACTCTGTCATCCAACCCCTGGCATCGTCTTCCACCTATAAAACTGTGCTCTCATGTCTGCACGTGTTGGGTACATAAATGATATACACATGTGCTCTGTGTGTGTGTGTATGTGTGTGTGTGTGTCTGTAACAGGACAGACTGTTCTTTGTGATGGAGTTTGTAAATGGCGGAGACCTGATGTTCCACATCCAAAAGTCCAGGAAGTTCGAGGAGGACCGGGCACGCTTCTACTCGGCCGAGATCACCTCAGCACTCATGTACCTGCACAGCAAGGGCATCATCTACAGGTGACACACACACACACACACACACACACACACACACACACACACACACATGCTATAATATTGCAGCCTCTCAATGTTGAGCCCCTGCTGTAAGTTGCTATGCCATTGGAAACCTGAAGAATTCTCTCCTTATCCATGCGGGTGTGTCGTTTACTAAAAATAGACCATGTGATAGGACAGGATGAACCCCACCCACCCACCCACTAATACATTCAGAGGGATCAAAGGTTTATGCTGTGATCTTTTGCCAAGTTTGTCAGTCATATCACATTGCACTCTTTATGATGCAACTTTTGCCCAAGGCACTCAAAAAGTCAGATATTTATAACAGACATAAGACCCAGCGTAATCCAGCCAATGAGACCTGCCTGTTCTCGTGATGTGAAAATACATTGAGTTGTGTGTGTAATGTATGATGGTTGGAGAAGTGCTCTACAGAATGCAGGGGAAGAGTAGGATGTGCATGTTTGAATGTAGTTGTGTGTACTATCAGTAACATTCTACTATTTTGCGCGGATTTGTTCTCCTCTGTTGTTCTCGCGGTGGTGTTTGCGAATATGTATAAAAACAAAACACCACTTAATTTTGGGTTAAAATGCATTGTAACACGCGTTACTGAAGTTTGTACCGAGTAAAATATTACCCAATTTGTTTTTGTAAACAGCAATATATTACAGTAATCACATTACTTTTGTAACACGTTTCTTCCAACACTGGTAATGTCAAAGCCTAAAGCAAGCTTAAAGAGCATAGGATCATGTCTCCAGTTGCATCAAGCATTGTCAAGTACATTGGATGCCATAACAGTGATGCTATGTGGCTGATACTGGTTTTTGCTTGAGGGGGCTTGTCTGATCTGACACTATACAGTGTTTTCATGGGAAAATGAGTTATGTTTGTGTGTGTGTGTGTGTGTGTGTGTGTGTGTTTCCCCAGGGACCTGAAGCTGGATAATGTTCTCCTGGATAAGGACGGCCACTGTAAACTGGCCGACTTTGGCATGTGTAAGGAGAACATGTTTGATGGCATCACCACGGCCACCTTCTGCGGAACGCCCGACTATATTGCTCCTGAGGTTAGCACAGCTCAGCCAAATCTTTCTCTCTCTCTCTCTCTCTTTGTGTGTGTGTGTGTGTGTGTGTGTGTGTGTGTGTGTGTGTGTGTGTGTGTGTTTGTGTGTTTGTGTTGGTCTGCACACATTTGTGTATGTGTATGCACATATTTATGTGAATATACAGCACCTCTTTCCGAGGCAGCAATTTTCAGCGTCACATGCTCCCCTCTCACTCTTATGTCATGAGAGACCTCCAACAGGATATTGAATTTGCACTCCTGAAAACTCAAAACATCAGCAGGTCCAGAGAAATGAGGCAACACATTAGCAATTGAAAGTCCCAGGGTGTATTTTCATCAAGCTGACAGCTCCAGTGCGTGGGGACCGACTGTTCCCGGCAATGGCGACTCATAACTCTTCGTCTGAGGAAGCTACTAGTCGTCTGCGGCTGCTATGCCTGGTGTGGCCACAAGATGGAGAAATGGTCCCCATTTATGGTCCCCATAAATCATGTTTCCCACTCCTGACTCTGGCTGGTTGAAGCCATGTTTGTTTATGCTCATGTGAGGTGGTGTTTCTATCAACATCAGATCAAACAACAGGTCCGATGGCTTTGTTTTATACACTGACTTTTATTCTGTTGCTCTGCATGTCACAGCCAGTCTGACACACACACACACAGACACAGACACACACAGACACACAGACACACACACACACACACACACACACACACACACACACACACACACACACACATGCTATAATATTGCTGTCCCTCTGGCTCCAATGAGAGGTTGTATGTCTTGTTCTTGTTTCTGTTTTGTGTCCTTCACGCTCTTGACCTCTCACAGATTGTCTTTCAGCTCTAGCTCATTATAGGCAAAACATTTACCCTTTTGCTCTTTCCCTCTATCATTCTGCCTCTCTCTCTCTCTCTCTCTCTCTCTCTCTCTCTCTCTCTGTCTTTGTCACTCTCTCTGGTCTCTCTTTCTGTCTTTCTCCTTGTATGCTTCACTTCCACACCTTCTACAAAAATCTTCCTTTCTTTTTTTTTTTTTGAATGTATTTACATTCCTCCTCACTCTTCCAATAGCATGTTTGTTTGTCTAACGACTTACTGTATACACAAGCTCTTCCACTTAGACCATTGACATTGTATACAAATGTTTGATAACATTTTGATAGGTTGGTGGTGCTTTTCCATGACCTAGTTTGCCTAAATGTGACATAATTGTGTAAATGTGACGTAAAAGTTAAAGACTGTAGGTTTATTTGGAGATAAAACTATAGACAGGAGGACAATGATTTAAGATCTGTTATGAAGCAGCTATTCACACAAATCTTATGTGTGTGTGTGTGCGTGTGCGTGTGTGCATGCGTGCGTGTGTGTGCGTGCGTGCGTGTGCGTGTGTGTAGATCCTGCAGGAGATGTTGTATGGCCCCTCAGTGGACTGGTGGGCCCTTGGTGTGCTCCTGTACGAGATGCTGTCTGGCCACGCCCCGTTCGAGGCCGAGAACGAGGATGACCTGTTTGAGGCCATCCTCAATGAGGAGATCACCTACGCCCCCTGGCTCAGCAAAGACGCTGTCAGCATCCTCCAAGAGGTCAGACACACACACACACACACACACAAATACATGCACACTCTTCTCACACATGAAATAAATACACATACACAAGCACACACACTCACACACTCACACTCACACACACACACACACACACACACACACACACACACACACACACACACACACACACTCACACACACACACACACACACACACACACACACACACACACACACACACATACACTCCTAGGGCCCTTATTTGTATAGCAAACAAAGCATCATGCAAAGCCTTATTGTCCATCATGAACTCATTTGATTACAGGACAAAATCATCATGCTAATGTACAGTCTTTCCTCTGTCAATTTGATGCATTTCTCAGATTAGAATTAAAATTCACTACCGGTACTGTCACCCTCCACGTCCACTGTGTGATACAGGTTGCACAAATCGTTTCGAGAAATGGACTGACTGCAAATCTTAATGATGACTCACTCATGTAATGCACCAAAGAAAAATTGTAATATCATGCCACACCGAGCTACTGAGAAATAATGTAACACCAAGCAGCACGACACTATACACAAACACAGATGAGGAAGTTTCTAGTACATGAAGTCATACCATTTCCATAAAAAATTATAGATGACCAACTCTTGTTTAAAGTCAACCTCCATCATGTTCCTCTAAATGTAAAACAAAACATACAAAATGAGTACAAAACTGAAAACAAAACTGCTTCATTGCACCCAGTGACGTGTCAATAAGTCAGCAAAAGTGGGTATTATGGCCTGTTGTCACGGCATGGTTTCCACGGCACGGAAGCTTTACATAGTGCGTGCTGCGGGTTCAAATGAGTGCTCCTAGAGCGTGATCTGCTCCTGCAGACGTAGCACTACTGACATCCCAAACACGTGACCCATACACACTCACATACACGCACAATATCCACTTCACTCAGTAGATAAACTTTTAGATAAACTGTTGCTGAGACTGGAAAATTAAACTGTGCGGTTGATAACAGAAGCATGATACCAAGTTTATATGCCAAAATAAATATTAATGGAGCATTCATAAGAAAGCATTCCGTGGTAGTGTCAAAGAGAGGCACGAGTTGTGTAACACTTAAGTGTGTGTGTGTGTTTGTTTGTGTGCGTGTCTCTGTGTGTGTGTGTGTGTGTGTGTATGTGCGTGCATGTGTGCATGTGTGTATCTATGTTGTGTAACACTCATAGTGTGTGCATGTGCTTGCGTGTGTCCATTTTGCCGTTAAAACAATAACAAGAGCTTCTGAGGATCGGTGACCTTTTTGCCAAGTGTGTGGCTCAGGAGGAAGACTAGCTCAGCGTTAGCTACTGCAACTCTGATGCTGTTAATCCTTTAATTCATTCAACTTTAATTCATTCAAGAGCTTGTGAACTCTGTCTTTAATCTTCTGATGGATGCCGTTAAGGCTGGGGCTGTTCGGCAGTGCGGGTGATGCACGCTTTTGGCCGGTCTTAATGGATGTATATCTCAGCGTTTGTGTATACGTGTCCTGTGTTAATGGTCTATGAGACAAGGTCAGAGAGAACAAGATGAGGAGGTGACTCGGTTCATCTGTAGGGTGTGGGATTGATTTTGCAGCTGAAATCGTTTTTTTTGTAGGCATGCATCGCTCTGAGCTGCTTTCCACATTACACTCTCTCTCTCTCTCTCTCTCTCTCTCTCTCTGTGTCTCTCTCTCACTCAGTCATGCACACACGCACGCACGCATACATACATACATAAACACACACACAACATGAAAGCATAATGAACTGGAACAGTTGACCCATGTCAAGCACACTTGTGCAGGAATGTCAGATATACTGACCACACTGATTTAACAATCCACTGAATCCACTGCATCCAGCAAACCCCAAGGCCACTGCCTATATTTACACACACACACACACATACACACACACGCATGCAGACATGTGTTTAAAATAATGAGAGCAAACATGAGCAGCTGCATCAATGGCCATAACTAGCGAGATTTCCAGGAACTCACATTGCCCATCCCCTCACAGCAAGCTCCGTAGGCACAAGCAAGGTACACACACACACACACACACACACACACACACACACACACACACACACACACACACACACTCCACACACACACAGAGTTAAATGAACCCCCACACACACACCTGCAAAGAGAGTATCAGCATTACTACAAACACACTGGGTTTATTGCTATCATTCCAATCCCTGCCTGGTTATTTGTCATTATGAAGACATACGTTTGCAGCCTAAGATGGAATATTATTTCATTTGTATCAGACACTGGGTCACACAGTGGCACTACTAAAAGACCGAAGTAAACAACATATCTGCCAATGGGAGCAGCTGTCCCCTGTATGGGCCTCATGCGGTTCCCTCTCCGCCTGCATCTCTATTCCAGTCTTCTCCTCTTTTTCTCTTTTCCCCCCTGTTTCTCACTCTCACCCTCTGTCACTCGATTTCTCACTTTCTTTCCTCGCTCAGATGATCACGCTTTCTCTTTCTCTCTCTCCCTTTCTTCTCTCGTCCTCTCTCTCTTTTTCTCTCTCTTTCTTCTCTCGTCCTCTCTCTCTCTCTCTCTCTCTTCTTTCTCTCTCGTTCTCTCAGTGCTTGTTATTGTTACGTAATTTTATTACAACACACTCAGCTAAGCATCTAAAAATAAACCCCTCCCCCTCCCTTCCACCCCTCCCCCAGACTCCCAGCCTTCTCACTGACACTGGACCATCATGCCTCAGGGCTCCAGGGATGTGCTCTGATTGGCTGAGCATCACATGTTACATAAGACCCCAGCAACATCCGTGCATCTACTATGTTGTGTGTCTCGTCTCGTCTACTCTCCTTGAAATCTCTGTGTGTGTGTGTGTGTGTGTGTGTGTGTGTGTGTGTGTGTGTGTGTGTGTGTGTATGTGTGTGTTCCTCCATCTCTCCCTCTCAAATTCAAAGGAGCTTTATTAGCATGACTGTTTGGGTACAGTGTTCCCAAAGCTAGTGTTACAGATAGCACAGTAGAATCACAATTCTCACAATGTATTCTCTCTCTCCTTCTCTCTCTCTCTCTTTCTCGCTCTCTCTCTTTGTGTGTGTGTGTGTGTGTTTTTGTGTCTGTGTATGAATCAATTTTTTTCGGTTGATGTTGAGGCCATGGTACAAAAGTCCCCGGGGTCCAGGCCTGGTTGGGTTGAAATGAATGAGAGCTGTACGGTAATATAATATTGCAGCAGGCGATTTCATGGCCACCTCCCTGGCACTGACACTCTAAGGGATGTTCTTCCTCCCCTTCAGTTCCATTCGATGCCTCGTGCAAAAGAGGTTGGGGGAATGTGTGCCCTGAAGGGGCAGCATGCTCCATGAAGGTAAGAGATTGGCTGAGAAGGGTGAAGATGTGTATGATGACAGCATGAAGATTATACCGCGTCGTCTGTGCCAGTCATGAATCCCAGAGTGCACTAGGTACACAGTGACACAGAAACGTGCTTGCTTGGGAATGTGATGACACATGGAGCACAGCACGACGAGACAGCTTGTGATGGCTCAGGATCAGAGTGGAGAGTGCTGTTTCACAAAGCTAGATTTCACAAATAGTGTAAGGAATATTAAAGTGAAAGTAGAGATAACTCCTTTGGAAGATGAGATGTCTAAAGGTCCCCACACACTGTCCCTCTGTCCACACCAGTATGGTCAAGCATGCGTGCCTCAGTCTGAGACTGGAAGTGTCAGTAAAGAAATTAATTAAAGAAGTAGGTACAAATCCTAAAGTAAAAATAACAGTTAGTAAATCTTCTGACCTTGCAGGGGTATTTTTATACACTGGTAGTTATGTTGTTTTCAAATACACTCTCACAAATATGTGAATCGACATTACATTGTGTGTGTGTGTGTGTGTGTGTGTGTGTGTGTGTGTTTAATTTGTTTGTAACCTAATGCAAGCCTCATTCATCTCTAAACAAACATTTGACATTTGTTTGGGCTACTGCAAAAAATTACCCACAAGACTGACCCTCTGGTACATGTGTGTTTGCAAGAGAGAGGAGGGAAATAGAGAAAGAGAGAGAGAGAGAGAGAGAGAGAGAGAGAGAGAGAGAGGGGGGGGGGGGTTGGGTCTAAACAATCTGAGACCACATTCTGTAATCCACAAAGTCAGCTAGGACCACAGGCCATTAATGACTAATGATATTATTCTTGAGTTTGTTTTTGTGTTTGTTGCCCGGAGCGTGCACACACACACACACACACACACACACACACACACACACACACACACACACTTTAAGAACAGAGTGTGTAATGTGAGTCCTTGATGTGTGGTCAGAAAGTGCATCAGAGGCTCTTGACCGAGTGTGTCTGTGCGCTGCTGATGGCATCAGTGTGTCTCCAGATGCCACATTTCTCTTCATTATTGGCATCATTCTGTCTCGCTTGATGATCTCGTCATTACTTCATTTAGTGACGTTCTCCTTCTTTAGAGAATGGCTATGTCAGGATCATAGTGCTCTATTTGGGTGATTTAAGAACTTTGTGTGTGTGTGTGTGTGTGTGTGTGTGTGTGTGTGTGTGTGTGTGTGTGTGTGTGTTTTTGTCTGAGCAGAGAGAGAGAGAGATAGCTAAATTAAGAGATCACTGCACATTTTTCTGATGTCATCGGAGGGTTGAATGAGTTGACGGTCATATTAAAAATTGCAGTGATCTCTTTTGAATATGACCATCAACTCATTCAAATGTCACTCAGCAACCCTAGGATGACATCAGAAGAATTTGCTGCAGCGGTCTCTTAATTTTTCCAGAGCTATATATATATATATATATATATATATATATATATATATATATATATGAGACTTTCACTTTTGCACTGTCACCGTGCCGGGGGGAGCTCTCTGCTAATGTGTGTCTGTGTACATACAGTATGTGTGTGTGTGTCTTTATGTTTGTGTGTGTGTGTGTTTATGTCGGTAAACACTGTTTTGTCTGTCACCTCAGAATAGCCAGCTGCTAATCAGCAGATGTGCCAGCCAAATGCCCTCTGCTAATGGTGTGGAGTGTGAGTGTGATGGGTGCACTGTGTATAAATAGAGTTGTGACCATCATGAAAGTTTAATAATACACATTCATCGATTTATCTTATGAAGAAGAGACAGGTAAGCGCATTGAACATTAGAATAAACATTACTTTGTTATATTTTGTTTGTTTTTTAGACTTTAGACAAACTGACATTGCACTTATGACATAAATAACAACTTAAATACACACGAAGCCTGCTATGTTGGTGATGCTGTTTTTCTTTTTTTTGTTGTTGCTTTGGTTCTTTGGTTGGGCATCCAGGCTACTGGCAGTGCATGTTCTACTGTGAGATAGGGCCGTAACGGATCCTGGGTACAACATGCGGTGCATTGGCGACTGGCGCCAGCCATCTGTGCTTTGTTGTATCTTGCGTCATGTTTTGTAATGGGCTTGGTTGATGATTGTCCACAATGGGAAGTCCCCTACCTACAGCACCAGGAATTTAACACCTCTCCTGTGTGCCGGTATATCTGGGAAAAAATGTGTGAGCTTGGGTTACCTGTGTATATTGATGTTGATGAGATGTGTGTGTGTGTGTGTGAATTTGTGTGTGTACTAACCGTAAGAATGGCCACTATGTGTGTTTATGTCTGGATCACATGGGACGAGATGAGAATGTTTTCTATGAGTCAAAGACAATCTGATGTGTCCTCTAATCTCGCTGCATTAATCTGCCTGCCTATCGAACAGAGAGGCTAAAGTGTTAAACTGCAACGTTGCATAAGAGAACTGCAGGATTATGTCAGATGGCTCAGTTGTGTATCTTACTAAAGATGGCAGTAGCCTAGATTTTCTGATCTTTTCCAATTTCATGTGGTTGTTTTTTTTTCTGAACAATTACATTCATGAGAACATGAATTTAGAATCATAAAATGCTTCATGCTCTTTTGAACAGATTGATTGAATAACTGATTTGTAACGGTTTACGAGGCAAGGCTAATCTGCTGAGCATGCATTAATAATTCTATTAATCCTTGTCATGTGAGCAGTGATCATAGTGTAGGTGAGGTCCTTCATCTCATGAAAATGCAAGTGGAATCCAATAATAACCACCATCAGCAGCAGCAGTAGGACTGGTGTGTGCACTGGTGTGTGTGTGTGTGTGTGTGTGTGTGTGTGTGTGTGTGTGTGTGTTGTGTGTGTGTGTGTGTGTGTGTGTGTGTGTGTGTGTGTGTGTGTGTGTGTGTGAGGTGTGTGTGTGTGGGGGGGGCACTGATAGTGACATTCAGTTTCACCTCCAATAGAGGGAGACAGGCAAAGATTGTTTACTTATTTGGGAAGTAGTTTGATATACTGTGCCTTGAATCAAGCCTTGTAGAAATAGGGAAACAACTCACTCTGTACTTTCCTCCCCTCATAGTTCCTGACGAAGAACCCCACCCGGCGTCTGGGCTGTATCGCTGCAAATGGCGGGGAGCAGGCCATCGTGAGCCACACCTTCTTCGCCGAGATCGACTGGGAAAAGCTGAACAGGCGGGAGATTGAGCCTCCATTCAAGCCTAGAATCGTGAGTGAGATTTCAAAAGGACTTTGCTCCAAAACACCTCTAATCCAACCCGATCCTTCTTGACTAGATTGTAATAGACTCTTCATATCTCATCCAGGCAAACAAGCAGTCTGAAAGATCAGAGAACCCTTTCCACAAAGCCCCAAGCATTCTAATGAACCCTGACCTGAGTTGGAATTTAGCACAATCCATGTTTGCGTGTGTAACTAGACCCATAACCCAAACTGGACTTTTTTTTTTAATTTACTTGATTGCATGTGGGAAACTCCTTGAATTTCCCCTGGGGATCAATAAAGTATCTATCTATCTATCTAAACTCCTGTCATGACCACTAACTAAGTCTTGCTTGGGATCCATGCTAAAATGTCCTTTTTGAAGTGACTGCTAGCTCTAAGCTATTTTCTCCACTCCTCCAGAAAACTGCGGAGGATGTGAATAATTTTGACCCTGACTTCACGTCTGAGGAGCCCATCCTGACACCCATCGAAGACCCCCTCATCGCCAGCTCCAGCCAGGATGAGTTCCGAGATTTCTCCTTCACCTCCGAGGAGCTGTTGTCCATGTAGACTATTGACCTGAAAAGGAGTGAAGGAGAGAGAGAGAGTTGGAGGTGGAGTGGAGGAGTGAAGGAGAGAGAGAGAGTCGGAGGAGGAGTGGAGTCTCTCATTCATGCCACTCCACTGCAAAGTATGCCATTTGTTGCACCGACTAAAGGCTACTTGGGTCAAATGCAACATATTCGTCTAGAAGTCAAGGGTATTCAACAATCATTGCCCAAAGTGTATTTTGACTGTTAAATTATTATTTTTAAAAACAAAAAAAGTGTGTCCTTTTTGAAACAAAACTGTTCATGCAGTGCACAGTTTGTCTTTCTCTGTGTTGGTCTTTAAAGGCTTTAGAGATAAACTCCTGGGTGGTCTGCTAGCATTGTCAAACTGAGCATAGACAGCACAGTCATCAAGAGCCAAATGCTTCCCGGTCCTCTAAACAGAGTATAAATCTGCAAGCCAGAGGCATCATCATACTCATAATGACCAAGGTCCAGGGCGCCAGAGGAACATTGTAATTCAGTCACACACAGATGCTGATAAGAGACGGTCAGCTCTCGGTGTCCAAAGCTAATCACAGTAGAATGATGGCAGGCTACTGAGAGATCTCGGTTTGCTGGTGTTGTGGCCTCAGCTAATCTGTGTATTTGATGAAAAGCTAGCTTTAACCAGTTATAAACCAAGGCACCATGTCAATTCAGTTGGGTCAAAGTTGAAATTGAGTCAAAATTTCAATTCAATCAAGTGTAGCAAATTGTAGTGCACTCCGTAATGACAAATTAATTAAGGTGATAATCACCTCATCTCTGGGTATGTAGTCCACAATCCCTCTGAGATTCTCAGACTGTGGGAGTCATGAACAGAGGTTGTGGGAGAAATCAAATAAGTGTTTTTGAGCTCTACCATGCTATCCAGTCAAACTGGCATTTGTATTACTCTTTAGCATTACTCTGAAATGTGTGTGTTTGTCTCAGACAGAGCCTCACTGTTCAACTGAAAGCTGAAAGTGTTTGTCACATTTTGAATGTGCCTGTGAACAACATGGATTGTGAATTCAAAGTTCACTTGAGAAGTGGTCAGGTTTTTTTTTTTTGTCTCAGGTTTTCCTGTTGAGAATATTTTTTATAAATGTCATTTTAATGTTTGATTTGAATAATATCAGAACCTGTAACAGTTTAATGTGTCTGTGGTTTGTGAGATGTTTTACATGCAGAATCTTGTTTCAACAATTTCTCCCTCCTTTCAAAATACTCAGCTCAGCTAAATCCCAAAGGCAGCCAGCCTCACAAGAATTGTAAAGAGGCCCTGTGTTTCATCTTGCAACCATCAGTGATCTTTCAGGCTGAGTGGTAGATGGAGACAGTAGCTAGGACAGATAACAGAACATAACTAAACGAGATTGTTGCTGATGGATGGATCTCGTTTTGGATATTGCTGAGGGAGACATACTTGTTTACCCCTCAGGAATTATTTCTGTTATTTATGTTATTAAAGCCATACCAAACCAGACATGTATAACACGTTTTTATAGGCTATTCTTTGTTCTTATCTGGATGTTTATTATTATTGATGCCCCTTACAATGTTAGTGTATTGTTTACTGTAAATTATTTGTTTATTGCTATTCTGATGTTGTAACTTGCTTTGGCTCAAAGCGTTTGCTAAGTGACCCTTACTACATCTGTCACCACTCAGTGTCAGGTTAGTGGTTGAGCAAGAGGAAGTTACAACAGCATCACTCTTCTGATTCACAGAATTACGTAGAATAGGAAATTAGTTTACATGCACATGAAGCTTAGTCCAACCTTCTTTAAGAAGCAAACCAAGCAGAAGAAAGAATAGGAGGAATCACCGAAGCACACAGATGTTGATGTTCCTTATTTTTCCGACCAGAAATAAAAAAAAATAAGGAACATTCACATCCGTGTGCTCCAGTGATTCCTTCCTTTCTTTACACGATCAGTCCTCTCGGGTGAAGCACTGGAATGACCTTTTTTATGAGCAGAAGATAGCTTTTTTACCTATCCTTGTGTTTTAGTATTCATAAACAGTGCACATTAACACATTAATTATAGTTTACTCTATAGCTAGTAAACGCCATAGCCCATTTATTCAAGTGTGACAAATCATATTGAAAAAATCATTCTTTTGTGGGTCTTTAAAATTTTGCATATCAGTGTCCCACTGTTTTGTTTTATAGTGATGAACTATATATCCAAACTCAGCTATGCTGTATGTGTGTGTGTTTGTGTGCATGTTTACAACTTAATATTTGGTACTTGGCCACTGCACTTAGGTGGGCTATCTCCTCATAACTTAACCCACCCTCGGCCTGAACAGTCAAACTGCTGATAGTCTGCGGATGAAGAGCCAGTCTGATGTAGTAAACTCTACAGAAGCAGAGAGAGGGACAGCTTACCCCAACTAAAAGCAATACTGCCCTGTTAGCATAATTCAGGCAGCGTGTGTTTATCTGACTATTAAACAATATAAATCCTCTCCTCGTAGTGGGCTATTTGCTGTCCCCGACAAGCTTTTAGAGTAGTGTTGCTCTCCTTGAGGTCCTAATGAAAATCTCTGGCTAAAACATAATGCACTTGTAAGGTAGGACAGGACAGGGGCATATCTAAAGATGGGTATTCATCAAGGTTTAAAGGAGATATTCGCCATGAAGATAACCCTTGGGAGGCTATTCTATTTCATTGCGTATACGGCAAGGCGATAAGGCAGTGTGCTGTGTGTTAGCTACACTATACTGTATAGACACAAGTATTGGGAATGCCTGTCATACCCACAGGAATTTCAAAGACATCCCATTCTGAATTCATAGGTATTTATATGGAGTTGCCCCCACACACACACACACACTCGCTTGGGAAGGATTTCCACAAGATTTTTGAGTGTAAAATAATTCCACATCATCCCTCCCCCAACACGGCATAAACAGTGCACAAAGCAAGGTCCATAAAGACATGTTTAAGTGACTCTGTTATGGAAGAACGTGACTGGCTTGCAGAGAACAGGGTTCTCTACATCATCAAATACCTTTGGGATGAACTAAAGAGACATTGCGAGCCAGGCCTTCTTGTCCAACATCAGTGCCTGACCACAAGCACTTCTGAATTAATGGGCAGAAATTTTCACAGAAACTCTAAAATCTTGCTGAAATCCTTCCCAAAAGAGTGGAAGCTGGTACAGCTGCAGGAGCGGAGGGGGGGTGAGGGGGGGCGACTCCATATAAATGCCTGTGGATGTAATGGCAGGCATCCCTGTGCTGTCTACATAGTGTGTGAGTCCTGGAAACAGCCAGGCCGATGAATAATTGAAAATGCCAGTTCAGGCTGAAGAGTTACTAAAGGGGAATGGGAATGAGAAGATGTTCCTCAGGTGCATCAAGTTCAACATGACTGGATCATTCAGTGTCCTTCCAAAACACAGACACACACACACACACACACACATCTCCCTTATAAAGTCTTTAGTCAAACTTCCTGTCTGTCGGAGAGAGGCTGGCTAGACAGGCAAGTGTTGCCAAAATCCAGCCTTGAAGCCCTGTGGTGGATGGAAATTTCCACTTTGGAAGCCTTGGGCAGCGGGGCGGGGTGGGGGTGGGAGTGTGTTCTCCTCTCACAGGGGGAAGGTATGAGCACCACACCGAAACCCTTTTGCACAATTGCAAGACGGTGTTCCGCCATTTCTTTCTATGTTTGAATGCTCTCTTTCACTGGGACCTAGCCAGAAAATCAGACGGAGAGTCTGCATCACCTGCTATGGGAAAAGCCCAGGGGCAGAGCGACATCTATATCATCTGTGAACCACGACTCCATTGAATGATGATCAGTCAAGATGAGCTGAGTGGAGTGTCTCTTTGACAGATCTTGAAACATCTGTTGACAGATCTTGAAACATCTGTTGAACTGGCCCTGACCTAAACTTGTATGGTTAATTACTCTACAAGAAAGAATGAATGCCCTAGCGTATACAGTTGAGCTGATAGAGCTATGCTTGATGGGGAAATCCATTTGGTGCACATCACCCTGTGTATGAGCACATTATTTATTTTCTTTATATCACATGTATAATCAAAGTAAATTAGTGTCTGTTAATAAACATGTTATAGTGTCTTGTTGGTTCAATGTGCATTTTTAAAGACATTATTTCATCCTTGTGCTGTACATTATTGTGCCAGTGCTATCCACAGAACTGTTGTCATTATTTGGGCATTTAGACTTTACGGAAATGGACAGCTTTACCATTTGTTTGGCAGGGCACATGGTCCATTGCTACTGTGTTCTTGCACAGTGGTGTGAGGTGACAACCCTTTGTGCCAAGTCCATGCTGAAGAAAAGGCCTACTATCACTGTCATGCTAAACTCCTTTTTCCTTCCAACTCTACCTCCAACTCTCTCTCTCTCACACACACACACACTCTCTCTCTCTTTCCTTCTCTCTCTCTCTCTCTCTGTCTCTCACACACACACACACACATACACTCTCTCTCTCTCTCTCTCTCATTATCATCTATGTTCTCCAGCTGTACTTGGATGACCCATGTGAGTGTATTCCCGTCCTACCAGTCAATAAGAGGCTCATATCTTTCTACACATAATCTCCTTTCTCTCTGCATCAGATCACTGGCACAAAAGGATCAAACACTTTTCTCTCGAATTGTATGGTGCATTGCCAAAGCATTCACAGGAATAATAGAAAATACATATAAAACCATATAAAAACATACAAACATTGTTACACTTCAACATATCAATACACTGTAAGTTATGTTAGTATACTGTTTATACATATTCTCTTTCTCTCTCTCTTTTTCTCTCACTCTCTCTCTGTCTCTCACACACAGACACATACACACACATCCAGAGTTCCTGCCTGCTGCCAAGAGCATATTTAGCATGATTCAAGGATACAAGGATACAAGGAAGTTTATTGTCACATGCATATAGTTACTGGAAGTAAGAAATGCAGTGAAATTATGTCTGGTGTCAGCCTATTTGTGCATTTATGGGCGGGGGGGGTAAAAAGTGCAGTAGAAGAGGGGTTTAGTAGATTAGTAGATTAGTAGATTAAGTTTGGGCAGCCGTGGCCCACTGGTTAGCACTCTGGACTTGTAACCGGAGGGTTGCCGGTTCGAGCCCCGACCAGTGGGCTGCGGCTGAAGTGCCCTTGAGCCACCTAAGTGCCACCTAACCCCTCACTGCTCCCCGAGCTGCCGCTGTTGCAGGCAGCTCACTGCGCCGGGATTAGTGTGTGCTTCACCTCACTGTGTGTTCACTGTGTGCTGTTTGTGTTTCACTAATTCACCGATTAGGTTAAATGCAGAGACCAAATTTCCCTCACGGGATCAAAAAAGTATATATACTTATATTATATTATACTTAGAAAGGCTAGGCAATCAAGGACTGGGTAGATAGATGGAGGAGAAATCCAAAATAATAAATAAAAAGTTCTATGGAGATGTGCAAAAATTGGAGAAAGTCAGATATGTGTGTTTGTGTGTGTGTGTGTGTGTTTTGACATGTGATGAAATAAGAAAACTAGATGTACCGCAGAGCGGTACAAAATACGACCACCGCCCAGTCCAGCACATTTTTTCCACAAAAATAAATCACGCTGAAAGGATATATGATTCTAACTGTCTCACTAAATTGCATTATCCACACTCAATTCTCACTAGTATCTGCTAGACAACAAGTACCAAGCCTGTTCATACACTGCAAAAACTGCTTATCTAACAAAATCTAACCAAGTGTTATTAATCTTATATCAAGATAAAAAAACTAGTTGGTATTGTTTTCAGTATAAAGAGACTTACCTAGTGCTTTCTTGTGAAATCATTTGACTTAATTAAAAAAAAAATTTACTTATTTTAAGACATCTCATCTTGAAAACCAGCAAATTTGTCTGCCAGTGCGTTAAGCAAATTTGTCCTAAAAACAAGCAAATTTGTCTGCCAGTGCGTTGAGCAAATTTGTCTTGATAAGACTCCTTAAAATAAGTTAAAGTCTTCTTAAATTAAGTCAAAATGATCTTTTGAGAGGGCGCTAGGTAAGTCTTTTCATACTAAAATCAATACCAAATAGATTTTTTAATCTTAATATAAGATCAATAACACTTGGTTGGAATTCATTTTTTGCAGTGTAATACTGAGAAACTCTTGAATTGTGTGCATGTGTGCATGTACATGTTTATGTTATGTGTGTGTGTGTGTGTGTGTGTGTGTGCGTGCTTGTGTGTGTGCCTGCGTATGTGCCTGTGCATGTACATATGTCTACTGTGTGAGTATGGGTCATGCATTATGATTACTGTGAATGTATGTGTGTGTGTGTGTGTGTATCTGTTTGTGCACATGTGTGCACATGAAATGGGTTAACAAGACCCCCTGGAGGCAAACATCACGAAAAAAAATGGTCATCCCTAGGCCCTACAGTTCTCAAGATATTCACAGAGAAACCCTCCTTTAGGGGGTCCAGTCCAGAGGGGGCTACAGATCAAAGCGAAAATGGCGGTTCCATGCTATCCATGTGGGGTTACATGCCCACCAAGTTTTGTGTACCCCGGTCTTTCAGTGTCCCGGAAATCCTTGTTGGTGTACGTCACTAAATGGACACATAAATTATTTTATTGTAAGGCCCCCCATGAACGACAGTACACAAAACTTGGCATGCATTGGCATATGGGGCGGTGGTAGTGTAGTGGTTAAGGAGCTGGGCTAGCGTGCTAGTAGCCTGAAAGTTGTCGGTTCAATTCCCGGCTTCCACCGTTGTGCCCTTGAGCAAGGCACTTAACCCCAAGTTGCTCCGGGGACAATGTGATCCCTTGTAATATAGCTGACATATGTAAGTCACTTTGGTCAAGAAGTGTCTGCTAAATGCAATGTAATGTAAAAAATGTAATGCATTCAGAGGGTGTCATAATGATCCTACACTTTTAATTTCGTGCAGTTTTGACCTTGTCAGCCAGAGATATTGTGATGAAAACACCTAATTTTTTGCTTTTTTAATTTTTAACTAGGTGGCTATACATGAAATAAGTGGTAATGGGATGGGTTGACATGCCCCTTAAGACCAACATACAAAAAAGGTGGACCTCCTAGGCCATACGGTTCTCGAGATATTCACAGAAAACTGTCTCCGGCCACCTACAGGCCAGTTGGTGTATAGTAACATAAATTAATTTATTGTGTGGCCCCCCATGAACGGAATTCCACAAAACTTGGCGTGCATACAGAGGGTGTCATAATGATCCTACACTTCCAATTTCGTGCAGTTTTGACTATGTTAGGTCACAGATACCTGCGATTACAACACATCATTTTTACTTTTTTGTGTTTAACTAGGTGGCGCTATACATGAAATGAGTGGTTATGGAATGGGTTGACATGTCCCCTTGAGATCAACATACAACAAAATGGTCCTCCTAAACCCTACGGTTCTCGAGATATTCACAGAAAACTGTGTCTGCCCTACCCTCCTTTCGGGGGGTCCAGTCCAGCAGGGGGGCTACAGATCAAAACGAAAAACGATGGTTCCATGCTATCCATGTGGGGTTACATGCCCACCAAGTTTCGTGTACCCCAGTCTTTCAGTGTCCCGGGAATCCTTGACGTAAAATTTGGGCATGCGAAAAAAAAAAAAGAAAAAAAAAGAAAAAAGAAAAATCTGACTAAACCTATATGACCGCCGCTTCGCTGTTGGTCTTTAAGTGTTCTATAGAGGAAACATTTCATCCAAAATAAAACATACAGCAGACAGCAGATACCAGCAGAAACAAACCCACTCACCTTATAGTTATTTTTAGCCATTTTTCATCCGTCTGTGTGTGTGTGTGTGTGTGTGCATGCGTGCGCCCATGTGGCCTCCACAGACCCCTCTGAAGCTCCTAATCTATATCACATGTCACACTCACTCATTCCTCTGCACTGTTCAGTTGGCTTTACTTTTAATGACCATATATGTCTTATTGTTTACAAATAAATGAATGTGTTCTCTCCACTCGCCTATTCTTAATGACATCAGTAACCATTGTTTCTATATCACATCTGAATGCTGGCATGCTTCAAGTCATTTTGAGACTCATTTAGCTTATTTAAAGCTGTTCGCTGTCCAATCCTTGCGTGTGTTTCGCAGCTTAGACCCTCGTTGGCCCCTCATCCCCACTCTTCATCCCCTCTGCTAACAAGATCAATACCCTCATCATCCGTTTCCATGGCAGCAGGGGTCACTTTCAGGCTCTCATCACAAAACCAGGCTACCACCATGAAGAGGAATACATTGTCATGACAATTCGTTCTGACCAATGCCGTCCACTGGGACAGGATTTGACGAGGTCACAATGACACATGACATACTTTTGCTTATTCCTATCCTCACTTTACCCTGATCTTAGATTCATTTTAAGCAGAAGTCTTTTGTCACGTTTCTGGTCAAGATGAATAAACACAGTAACAAATTTCAGTTTGGAATCTCAGATATGTTATATTACAAAAGAATTAAACACAGATTTCAATTCACTACAATGAACTACAACACCCTATTTTAAAAATAAATAAATAAACAAACAAGTAAAATGACTCAAACATTCTGATATTAAATAATGAGGGTTTCTTTTCTGTGTAAAATTGATTATTTGCTGTGGTTATTACATACTTGGGCATTACAATATTTCATAAAGTAACAAATACGTATTTTTATAAAACAAGATATTGTTAATTACCCTTTTCCCTGCTCTAGTGCTTGATGGATGGCAATTCATTCTTTAGTGGTCATGTGTGTGTGTGTATGTGTGTGTGTGTGTGTGTGTGTGTGTGTGTGTGTGTGTGTGTGTATGTATGTGTGTGTGTGTGTTTGTGTAGGAGAAGAGTAGTGTGCCACTAAGCTCAGCGTAAGCCCACCTCTATCCTCTTATCAGAGACAATTTGAGCCATTCCATTAGCTGGGCGTATGGCCAAATGCATAGATTACAGCGTTGCAGCAATCCCATCTAATCTTAACCCTGCGGGTCTTCGACCCCTCCCGTTTTGTGGACACAGAACATTGGGATTGAACTTGAGCGTGAACTCGGTGACTCTTCCTCAGACTCACACTCCTCGCTCCCTGGGGTTCAAAATGCTTGCTCATGGTTTTCCTTCTTTTTCCATCATATTCCTTTTTTTTTGCTCTTTCCTGATATTTTCTCCCTTTAGCCGTGTAAAATGAGAAAATCGTTGGCTTTGGTGACACATTTGCAGTCCACCCAGGCATGGAGCTGTGTGTGTGTGTGAGTGTGTGTGTGTGTGTGTGTGTGTGTGTGTGTGTGTGTGTGTGTGTGTGTGTGTGTGTGTGTGTGTGTGTCTTTGGACCGAAGAAAAGGCCTATGATCTACCTCCAACTCTCTCTCTCTCTCCCACACACATACTCTATCTCTCTCTCTCTCTCCTCTTGGAGGTCTGTCTAAAGGTTAGAGGCCTTCTCTCTCTCTCACACACACACACACACACACACACACACACACACTCATGCACGACAGGGTGGGACAGCAACTGGACAGCAAACACCCACATATATTGAACACACATACTGTATGGAATTGTGTTTAAAAAGGCCTTGGTCCTGATGGTTAGTCAAATAAGTGCTGTGTTTACTTATGTGAATGACAGGAGAGATGTTAAATTTCTCATGCTATAGGTAGGGGAATCTTAATTACCCCAGAGATAGTTATTACCATAGAGATAGGGTAGTAAGCTTACTTACTATAGAAATAAAATACTTGCTTACTTATAACTCTGCAGGCTGACTACTATGCAAGCCAAGAATCTCAACAGTGATTCTTGTAGACTACTGACTCAGTAAAGCTCATAGTGTGCTCTTGCATTCATTCTACTCTGATTCAGAAATGTTGGATGGTAAGCACACTGAGTCAGAGCTTCTTCAAAATTAATGTCTTTTTAGAATGTCTAATTAGATGTGAGAATATTTTCAGATTCCAATGGAATTCTGAACGACAGTGCAGAATCACAAGACAAGGCAGACAAATTCCCTGGCATGGGCAGGGTAAAGAAGGAGTAAAGGGAATCACATTTCAGCTCCTGTACAATGTCAAGCAGTGCCTCTGATAACTGGAAGAGACCACCAATGGTGTAAGCTAAAGTTGAATGCTTATACTACAGTGAACTTTTGTCACAGTCTGTCATAATTATGGTTATGGTATTTAGCAGACGCTTTTGTCCAAAATGACATACAAATAACAACAATACAAAGTTTAATTTAACAAATTAAAAATTGGTATTAAAGACTACATTAAGGAGAATAGCAATAATAAACAATAATAATAAATACACTAAGTGCATGTTGAACACGCTTTTAGACCACTCTTGAAAAACCCAAAACTAGGGCAACTCATTCCACCAACAAAGAACCCACTGAGGAAAAGAGTTATTACCTGGCAAGTCCTTAGACTTGGCACGCGTCATGTCAGAGCTCATCCGTTGCAGAGGGTAACTTTGATCTAGGCAGCGTTTTAATCCTATTGGCTGGGTCACACTGTTGCCCTCAACACAGGATCGAAATGAACCAGGTTTAATGGGAGTGTTTAAGATGTTAGCACTGATAAACTGTATAGAGGCATTCCCTATTCTGAGTAATATATGATAGTAAAATATTTCAGATTTGTTACCACCCATGCATGGCTAAATCCTCTAAAGTGTCAAATTAGGCCTACTAAAACTCAAGTATCAAGTATCAATATTTTAGTAAATATTATTTTATAAATATTAAACACCCTCTGCTGAACCCACTCTACAAAATACCCAGATAAATTCATCAATATGTAATCATGATTTTTAAAAAAAACTAAAAAAAAAACTGCCACAGCGCGTTCCCGGCTCATAGCTCGTCCCGAAGGCTTGCGAGACATGTGACTGCGCGTTCACGCACTGGCATGTTGAAGGGAGATGCGATTACACAGCGATACCCAAGAGCACACTGGCGAAAACACTACTGTAGCGTTAGGGTCATTATCTATTCTCAAAAAATGTTCTGACAACAGCGGATATTGTGTTTTTATTTATGGGGTAACATTATCACCACTTAGAACTCAAACGGTAACCGTTCCCTTTGATTTCCTGCTACGTGCTATTATAACGACTGGACTTGCGTAGCAGCCTTGCGCGCTGCAGGGTCCCAGAGCTCAAACAACAGTTGCTCGGAGAGTCGACGGGAAGATGGACACTGGTGCAACACCTCCGAAGAAAAGGTAAAAGTTTTTATTTTGATCATATACGTGTCTCAAAACTCGTACAATAAATTATTCCGTCTTATTGCAGGTGAACTGCAATTGTCGTTTAGACTCAACGTCGCTATCAAGAGATTAAATCAATTAATTGGTCGCTTAATTCAATCACATCCCTGCTCCAATTCAGAGAATTGGCTGCGTTTAATCAGATAGGCTAAGTCGCCAAGACTTTTTTAATTCACTCGTCGTTCACACTTGACTTTTGGCGGCGTTACGATACTGAGATTTGGACCAGGTTCCAACTTTCCTTCTACACATTTGTTGTTGGTGCAATATGATTGGGGGTAATTTTATTTCAAATCTTCTCTCAGTCTTGTATAGCTAACAAAAAATAATTCCAAAATGTACTATAAACAGGCGTTGATGATGTTAGCAATACTAAAAAGGATGGACTGGACTTGCGCTTTTCTTAGGTTGTGATTATCCGTTTCACCATGAGGACAGCTTACTTTTACACTCAGACCCG
>NC_063207.1:14499650-14522150 GCF_017589495.1 Alosa alosa | reverse complement strand
TTGGTTTTAAGTTCAGCTGTTAAACTGTTTTTGTGTCTATGCAGGTACCTATCTTTGCCTTTCACACACAGCGTGTTTTCTGAATGCACAAATGCATCATGAGGTGTAATTTCCTCATGAGTGCGACAGAAAGAGAGAGAGAGAGAGAGAGAGAGAGAGAGAGAGAGAAAGAGAGGTCAGGGTGAAATTAGATTGGAGGCTGATTTATGTGAGGCTACCAGTGCCCAATGTTACCTGTTACCATGGAGAAAGCTGGCACTGGTGCCAGTACACATAAGTGTTACTGTAACAGAACACTGAGCCTTGTGTGCTTTGTGCTGTGTGTGTGTGTGTGTGTGTGTGTGTGTGTGTGTGTGTGTGTGTGCGCGCATATGAGTCCACAGTCCTGAAATGGAGACAGACTGGGTAATGTTCAGCCCTAAATGGTAAGCTGTGGTACACTCTCTGATTCAGACTTTTCTAAATATGCTCATGGAAAAGAAAATCCTCAATACATAACGTCTCCCTGTGTGTTTGTCTGTCTGTACACCTGTGGAAGTGTGTGTGCATGTAAGAGAATCAAACAGCGAGCTTGTGCCCAAGAGCAGCACCAAACACTCGCAATGCTCTTACAAGGCCTGGAGGTTTTGCCTATGTTTGGTTGTGAACCAAAGTCAGTTTCTTCAGGCAGTGTTTCTCTACGACAATCCACCTGTGTAGCATGCACAAAGTGTAAAGGCACACCATTTTATCTCACTCTGTTTTGTTTTGATTTGCAAAGACCACAGATGCTCAATTTAATTAAATACAGGCTCACATGAGCACACTTACAAAACACGCACACAAGCACACACACACACACAAACTCGTGCCACATGCTGACCAGGGGCAGTAAATACCTTGAAAGTGAATTAAAAAGTGTCAGTGGAAATAAAACGATTAGGACTGTTCCTGTCTCAGATTAAGCCTTAACGTGTTCTCCATCACAACGACTGTTTGGTACAAAGCAAACAATCACTCACAGATTCGGCAAAATACTCTGGGCAATATTCAATATGACAGAATGGATTACTATGAATCGAAATGTGTGACTATACCTCGAAGACGAAAGAGCTCGTCTGTGCAATGAGAGAGAAAGGGTGTGAATGAGCGAGAGAGAGATGTACTGTAGGGGAGAGAGGAGAGAGAGAATGCATTAATCTGAAAGGAGCACTGAAGCTAGAATCGTTAATGTCAGAATGATTGGTGAGGGGGCTTGAAGACTTTTGCCACACACACACACACACACACACACATACACATGCCCACACACACACACACACACACAACACTCACACACACTCCTAGAAGCCAAGCCCGCTCCACAGCCAATCCTAGAGGGGCTTGAGTTATTTCCTTGGAAGCCAGTAAATGCTGATCTGTGTTCAAGAGAGATGATAGGAAAATCACCCTGAGTCAGTCGTCCTACCCCAGCCAGTCTTTCTTTGGTCTGTCCCTTTGTTTTGGTCTCTCAATCTCTTTCATTCATACACATGTTGAAGGGGACTGTAAGTGTAGAGAGTAGACTCACACTGTGTGAAAGGGGATGCATCGTTGGTTCCGTGTGAGTGTGTACGTTTGTGTGTGTGTGTGTGTGTGAAACTATCTATTACACAACACTGTTTTCACAAATACTACAAATAAGAGTGTAAAACTCTTGCATAACCAAGAGTGTGTGTGTGTTTGTGTGTGTGCGCTCTCTTGCAGGGTGAACTCGGAGCGGCGTAAAGAGAAGTCGCGTGATGCGGCCCGATGTCGGCGAGGTAAGGAGTCGGAGGTGTTCTACGAGCTGGCCAATGAGCTGCCACTCCCACACAGCATCAGCTCCAACCTGGACAAGGCCTCGGTCATGAGGCTCACCATCAGCTACCTCCGCCTCCGCAGAGTCCTCAATACTGGTGAGAGAGAAAGAGAAAGAGAGAGAGAGAGAGAGAGAGAGAGAAGGAGAAATTGCCAAAACTGCATAGTTTCCCTTAACATCACAGAACATATACAATTATCTAGCTGTATATATCTCTGTGGTAACATCCAATATACACAACCCATGAAATCCACAAGAGAGAGATGTTATTGTTGTATTTATTTATTTTTTAAGTGGTTTTCTTCTGCTTTGGCAATATTCCATCTACAGCTATGTCATTACAGCTTATTGACCTGAAATTGAATTGAGAGAAATAGATGAGAGAGACTTCATCTTGAAACACAACATCACCTATCTGTGTGTTCACCCACAGAATACTAATGATGAGGAGGTGAGGAGTGGTGGTAAAGATCAGTAGACGGGGGGGGAGGGGCGGGGATGAATGAGTAAAGGAGAGAGAAGAGGAGAGGAGAGAGAGTGAGGAAAGGATTGTGTGAGGGGGTGAAAGAAGTAAAGAGAAAAAGGACTCCACCATGAGACACTCTACCTGCCTGTCTGCACAGTAGTAATTGTTGAAAGGTTGTGTCTGCCTTCTAAGACACGAGACACAGAGAGAGGGTGTGTGTGTGTGTGTGTGAAAGAGAGAGCGAAAGAGAAGGTGATGATGAGGAATAGAGGGTGCCTCTGTTGTCAAGATCTCATCTCAGCATCAGCTACCTCTGGAGACCTCTAAAGTCAATACAGGGGGAGGAAAGGATTGAAGGAGGAGAGAAAAACGCCTACAGAGACAAAGACATGGAGCAAAGTGCTGTGAGCTTGTAGAGCTTTAAAAGGTTCAGCTCTGGAAAAAAATCAGAGATCACTGCACATTTTTCAGATGTGTCAAATGAGTTGACGGTCATATCCAAATTTGCAGTAGTCTCTTAATTTTGAATATGAACGTCAACTCATTTGAATGTCACTCAGCAACCATAGGATGACATCAGAAAAATGTGCAGCGGTCTCTTATTTTTTTTCCAGAGCTGTACATGGCACATACTGCTCAAAAAAGGGAACACTTCAATCATACACTGGATCGGTACTCTGACACTGTTTGGTTCTGAGCACAAGTAAAACTTTTGAGGCGAGTGTTTTATTTTGCAAGAACTGTCAGACATTCTGTGAATGTAGTTTGAGAATGGAGAAAAGGGTGGAAGGTTTCGAAAAATGTGTTTTAACAATTGTGGAAAACTGTGAGTTTAGTAAGTGCTCCCCTATTTTTTCTGAGCAGTGTAGTATTTCACCATTGAAGAAAATCAAATATTCCTTCATTTATGTAAGCCACATACTGTACAAGCTGCACTTCAGGATGGTGTTTGTGGTGCATGATGGTTGCATGTGCTGCGATTTAACAGTTCCTAAATGAGAATATGCAAATTGAAATGCATTCCACTTGACTGAACCCCATAATAAAAAACACAACTTCATTATGAGCATGACATTTGGGCACACACCGCTGTAGACTGCTCCTTTACCTTATGTCCTTCTCTTTGTCCTTCTCTCATTCACATTCTCAACAGCTGTGTGTGTGTGTGTGTGTGTGTGTGTGTGTGTGTGTGTGCGTGTGCATGCATGCATGCATAAAATGGTTTGTATTGGTTTTGTGTACTCTGATATATTGCATGCTGTAGGGTATGGCTTGCTATTTACTCTCTCATTCTCTTTCTCTCTCTCTTTCTCTCCCTCTCTCCCTCCCTCTCTCTCTCTCTCTGTCTTTCTCTGCCTTACTCAGCTGTAAAAGTGGAGCAGGAGTCTGAGCTGGACATTCAGATGAACAGCATGTTCTTGAAAGCTCTGGACGGTTTCCTGATGGTTCTGTCTGATGATGGAGACATGGTCTACCTGTCTGAGAATGTCAACAAGTGTCTGGGGCTCCCCCAGGTAAGGATGAGCACACACACACACACACACACATACATATACACTGACATAATCAGAGTCCTTGGGGAGCAAATGGCATTAAAGGAAATTAAGAAGTGTTGGTAGAGGTCACATCTTGGCTTTTGTTCTGCCTTTGTGCAAACAGCAGCAACATGAGCCATTAGTCTCCAGAGATGCGTAGATCTCTTAGACTAAGGGGCCGTGCACACGACACCGGTTTTTGTGAGACCGGTGAGGTTTTGTTAACGGTTACGCCTTGCATGTACACGACGCCGGCAGTTTAGGAGACTGAAACCGACAGCTTTTGAAACCGGCTTCCGAAGTGGGAACTTTTGAAACCGCCGGCTAACTTTCGCCGTGTAGACGCCTGTAGGTGCGAAGCCGGCAACTTTATGACGACATAGCCCCACCTCTCAACTCAGCCACGGCACTTGACCTGACATGTTGCTTGTCAAAACAAACAAAACCATTTATTTATCATATTAAAATGTTTTTCTTTCCCCTAGTTAAACATTAGCTTACTGCATGTTAGTGTTTTCTCCAGTGGTGCTCAGACCTAATGCAATGCGTAGGCTAAGCATTTGAAATTTCACATAGCAGTCACATACCTTGAAAATGAACTTTATTAGTTTAACAGTTGAATTGAAAACCGAATTGTCTGTAGTCTCCTTATTTCATGCGACTGCTTAACCAGAGCACTTATTAGACATTCTCTGGCTTAACAAACTGTTTCAACAATGTTTTTTTCTTCACGCCGATTCACACCTAAATTATCGTGGAAGCTTTGCACAGCGGCGCCATCGACTGGTGTGGCATATGCACTACAGCACATTTAGCCGGTTACACCTCTGTGTGTACATGCGAGTTTTTTTCTTGCCGGAGTCGTTAAAGGTGTGAAAGCGGTAAGAGAAAATCCACCCAGCGGTGTCGTGTAAACGGCCTCTTAATCAGCTTGTAAGAAAAGGTTGCAAGATTGTGTGTGTGAGTGTATGTGTCTTTGTATATGTGTCTGTGGGGTGCTTTGATGTATCTTTACATGTTGTCCACCCCTGTGTGTACTTGTCAGATTGATCTGACTGGCAACAGCATCTTTGACTTCACACACCCCTGTGACCATGACGAGATCAGAGAGACGCTCACCCACAAAACAGGTGAGGCGCAAAACAACATGTGACCGCTTCCCTTCCTCCCATCTCATCTTATGTAAACAAAACATCTCATATGTCTTCTGTTTCACTCTCCTTGTCTTATGATCTCTCCATTCTTTCTCTCTCCCTGTCCATGTCTGTCGCTCTGTCCGTCAGCTTCCTCTAAGAAAGGGAAGGAGCAGGATGCAGAGAGGAGTTTTCTGCTGAGGATGAAATGCACTCTGACCAGTAGGGGGCGCACTGTCAACGTCAAATCAGCTACATGGAAGGTAACCACCACACACACACACACACACACACACACACACACACACAAATATCAAATCACACAAAGTCATCAACATACATTTTGACTATAGACCCTTTCAAGAGAGTTCCATTATCAGCATCATAGTTGGCCCCACAAGACTTCCTTTTTAACATTCCATATGTTATCTTAATGCAGAGGAAGTAGATTGGGACCCAAGTAGAACGTTCAAGCATTGTTTTTGTTTTTATTGTTGAAAGGGTCTATATGTAAGGGATAATGGACGACACGGTGGTCTGTTCACAGAAGTTAATGCACGGTCAAGGTTGTAAAACGGCCCGACGCGAAGCGGAGGTGCATTAACTTCTGCCTCGTAGTGCATTAACTTCTGTGAACAGACCACCGTGGAGTCCATTATCCCGCTTATTCCACTGTTGCCACTTGCGTTGTGTTCATTTCCTGTTACAATTTAAACGTTTTAATCGCTAAAACTGTCTTGTTTGTAGAACTAATTTCTTCCAACCCATATCAACTAATTTCTCAACTCACAGGACAAACTGCCGTTACTAGTTCTAAATGGATGGTTGCTACGGCCAAAGGCCAGTCGTTAGTTCTATCTCTCCCGTTGTCAAGCGGGCGTATCCCAAGATTCTGATGAACTTTAGCTTTGAAACATCGCTTTTACTTAGCCTGCTGTCATCCATCTAGCTAAAAGCCACCTCCGTCATATGCTACAATGTTGCAATGTTCTGAACGTCTGCATTTTACAGCTCGGATGCAACGTGACAGTTCATTTAAACTTCACAACGAGTTTGGCGAATTAATATACAAGTGTGATACGGCCAAAAAAATGGATCTGCTTCATAGGTGTGCAGATAACATACGGTTAATGGTCGTTCTAAATTACGTAGGACAATGGGAAATTCAACCAAGCAGTGGAATAAATGATGATGACTTTGTGTTATATTACATGCGTGTGTTGTGATGCAAGCAAGCTGATCAGTGTCCCTTTCTGTGGTCTGGCCAGGTCCTGCGCTGCACGGGGCAAGTGCACATGTGTGACCTAGTGGTGGGGGCCACTGCGGGTGTGAGTGGGAAGGCCTCCGCCACCGTCCCCTCCCTGGTGCTGATCTGCCAGCCCATCCCTCACCCCGCTAACATCGAGGTCCCGCTGGACTCCAGGACCTTCCTCAGCCGCCACACACTGGACATGAGGTTCACCTACTGCGACGAACGGTAAGTGATGGGCACACACAAACTCTCTCTCTAACACACACACACACAAAAAAATCTTTTGCCGTTATATTTCAGATCAAGGACATTAGCTATGTGTAGAAGACTGTATTCAGTTATATTGACTGTGGTGACTTTATAACTGAATTGCATCAATAAAGCTAGAGTGCCACCCTGTGGTGAAGTCTGGGAATAATAGATAAGAACTGATAGTATGAATGCCTCTATGCGTATAATGCATCATGCATTTATATATAATTATTCACACAGGTTTATTATATCTTTAGTGATTTATGTCATAGAAGTTGTTATATCTAAATGGGCCTGAATTGAATAGTTATTAACACTAAATCATATTACAACATCAGCAGATGTTCTGGATACTTATATATGTGTGTGTGTGTGTGTGTGTTTTTGTATGTGTGTTGGCAGTATTACTGAATTGTTGGGCTATGAGTCAGATGACCTGCTGAACCGCTCTGTATATGAGTACTATCATGCCCTGGACTCAGACCATCTGACCAAGACACACCACAGCTGTGAGTGCACGCACACTTACACACACACACACACATACATACACACACGCATACTGTACACACGCACGCACACACACTTGCGTAATTGATTTTTACTTACCTGACCTGTTTTTTCTCATCTTTCTGTGTGTGTATGTGTGTGTAGTGTTTGCTAAAGGTCAGGTGTGCACAGGTCAGTACAGGATGCTGGCTAAGAGGGGAGGCTTTGTGTGGGTCGAGACTCAGGCCACTGTCATCTACAACAGCAAGAACTCTCAGCCACAGTGTGTGGTGTGTGTCAACTATGTACTCAGGTAATTTACATGTGTCAAATGTACTTGTACATGTGTGATGTACATGTTAGTAAATAAGTGTGTGTGTTTATATATGTGTATATATATTTATGTGTGTGTTTGTGTGTGTGTATATCCTATGTGTGCAGTGGTGTGGAGATGGAGGAGCTGGTGCTGTCCATGGAGCAGACGTGTGTCCACCGTGTGAAGCAGGAGCGGGACGAGGAGGCCAGCTGTTTGGCACAGTGCCCCCTGCAGGTGGCCGTGAAGAAGGAGCAGGCCCACGAGACGCAACAGGAGGAGGTGGAGGTGGAGGAGAAGGCAATGAAGCTGGAGACTCCGTCGTCTGTGGAGGTGCTGAGGGAGGAGTCTGAGGCACTGACCCTGCTAGCTCCACCAATCACAGGAGACGCAGTCATCACACTGGATCTCAGCACAGGTTGGTGAGACCACTCACACACACACTAACCCACACATTCTCTCTCTTTCATCCTTTTTCCTTTCTTTCCCCCTCTTTTTCTCTTATTTTTCTTCTTCTTTTTATTATCATTATTATTATACTCTCTCATAAGCATCTATTCATGTGCTGCGAGATGTGCAATCATCATTTCTCTCATCCTCTTTCACAAACAGAAATACACAAACATTCTTAGATCTACTGGAGACTATTATGAATCAGTTTAAATATACATAGAACTCAAAATCCTCATCACTTAACTCTACCTCTCTCTTTCTCTCTCTCTCTCTCTCTCTTTCTCTCTCTCTACCTCTCTCTGTGTTTACATTGCTTTCAGACTCGGACATCACTGTCCTGAAGGACATTCAGCTCTTCAGTGACGTGATGCTGCCCTCCTCCAGCTCTCTGCTGGCTCCACCAACCTCTGGCCTGTCGGAGGACACGCACTCCCCCTTCCCAGAATCCTCCACTCCAGACTGTTCCAGCACTGAGAGCTCTGCGGGGGTAAGTCTCGATCAAGTGCCAGAGAGTGCTGATATCTGGAGTGATCCGTAAGATATAAGATACAAGCAATTAGACTCACAGGACTGAGCTATAAGATACAAGCTATTAGACTCACAGGACTGAGAGCTGACCCCAGAATAGTTTGGCAGCAGTGTGTGTGAGATGTAGTATAGTGTGCATAAAATAATATGGTTATATAAAGGAAAGAAGCAGAAGTAGGGTGTGCATAGAATAATATGGTTATATAAAACTTATACAGTGCATCTTTGTGGGGTCTGATGCCCAACCAGTATACTTTGGAATCAGAATTAGGTTTATTGCCAAGTAGGTTTTCACATACAAGGAATTCGCTTTGGTTTCAAGGTGCATGGCATACAATAATTAAAATACATAAAATACAATAGCACAATAAATAGGCAACGTGTTAGGACGAGACAGACAACCAGACAACCATACTTATGGTATATATATGTGTGGATTTCTGGAATTTTCTGAGTGGTCTTATCTCCTCTGCAGCCTTGCAGTCCTCTGGAGTTTTCTGACCTGAGCACAGACTTCAAGACAGACCTGGTGGAGCGCCTGTTCTCCATGGAGATGGGCGCCGATACTCCTTTCGTAACACAGGTGAGTTTTTCCCCTTCACGTCTTTCCATTCACATTTCACCTTCACATCCACCAAGCAGACAGAATGAATTAAAACAGGTGGAGAGATCAGAGGGACTGTTAGGAAATCAATGCTAGTGTTAAAGCCCTTGGTCAAATACCAAGCCTTCAGAGGATCAGATCTTTTCAGAGGATACAGATCCAATGTATGTGTATTTCTTCAGAGGATCAGACCCTGACCAGTAGGAACGGCTAAAGTGCCCTTGAGCAAGGCACCTAACCCCTCACTGCTCCCCGTGCGCCGCTGTTGTTGCAGGCAGCTCACTGCGTCAGGATTAGTGTGTGCTTCACCTCACTGTATGTTCACTGTGTGCTGAGTGTGTTTCACTAATTCACGGATTGGGATAAATGCAGAGACCAAATTTCCCTCACGGGATCAAAAGAGTATATATACTTATACTAACTTTTGTCTTTTTCAATGCCCGATAGCAGTCCATGGATGATCTGGATCTGGAGATGTTGGCCCCATACATTCCTATGGATGATGACTTCCAGCTGCGCACACTCTCCCCCACCAACTCCCTCTCCCTCAGCCCACTTAAACTCCAGTCTCAGGCTCCAACTCTTCCACCCAGCCAGCAGGCCTCCACCAGCCCCAGCGAGATGCCCCTTGCTGGGATAGTTAGCCAGGTGGAGGCCGCCAAGACTCCAATTCCACTGGCCTCTTATGTCTTCCAGAGGTACGTGTGTGCTTAAAGTTATTTTTTATATGTTTCCATGTGTCATTTTCTGTACTGTATATCACATGAACTGCATTCTGTTGCTCTAGATCGCCCCCACTGGCTACCAAGAGTACTCCCCAATCAGTCAGTGTCAGAAACATCAGCGATAAGGCCAACGCCAGTGGCAATGTCCCACTGAAGAGGAAAATAGAGACTGTCCCCACTTTCTCACAGGCTGTCGGACTGGTATGGATGCGTTATTCAGCCACTACTTTCTACATGCATTTCTACAATTATGAGTTTTGCTTTTGTACATACATGCATGCAAGTGTAGAAAGTATGTGCTTTGCAGAGGATGTGTGAAATCATACATGCACACATATTCATCATCTCTCTCTTTCTCTCTCTCTCTCTCTCTCTCTCCCTCTCTCTCTCTCTCTCTGTCATCGTGTGCTGCAGGTGGTGTTAGACATGGATCAGCCAAGCAGTAAGATCCAGAAGCTACAGCTGGCTGGAGCGCAGGGTCTCAACAACACAACTATACTGTTACTGCCTTCTGGTGAGCCCCCCACTAAACCACTAGCCCTCACAGTATCGGCACTATCCGCTACGACATGGCTGCCTGCCACCTGGCACCAATTAAAAAATGGTGGTGATCTGTGGTAAATACAGATGTAGGAAATTAGATCAATCAGATTAAAAGCTCAGTCTTTAGAAAGATTTAGCGCAGGGGTCTCAAACACCCGGCCCGCGGGCCAAATCCGGCCCGCGTCCTGCCCAATTCCGGCCCGCGACGTATGACAAAATAATAATGTAATCCGGCCCTTGAGGCTATTAATTGCGACAAACAACGATACTGCTTAAAATAGACGATAGATCCAGGTACGGTGACAAATCTCATTTGTAGGCCTACTCTACTCTTCAAACCCAAAATCGCTGCGCAAAGTTTTCAGGAAATACTTGTATTACACGCGAGAAACACAAAGACGTGCATATGTAATGACGCGGAAGCGATGCAGGCCATAGTGTTGCAGAAATTGAAGCAGAAATTAAGCAGAAATAGGCCTACACCAAATGTTGAAAAACGTTCACATGTGATGAAGTCTTAGGTTAGCTATGTTATTCACCTATTCTAATTCTGAAGAAGAATATCCTTTTGGAGATTATGATCGATCGTCTATGACAGTGATGGTCACGGTGCGTCTCTGAATGGAGGTGCGTGTATACAACGGTGTCCACTAAGCATACCATGCTTGTTTCGACCCTCTGCCCAACATAGCTTGGAGGTTGCAGTGGTAATCGTGATAATAGTGTCCGTAATGGATGTGGTACAGACAGCAGGGCTAGTAGAAATAGGGCTCTAAAGAACCACAAAGTCACCCGCAATATGATGCGAACTTCTGGGTACTGCAGATTACCCGCGATAGGAACTGTTTGACCAGAATACTTTATTATAGGCCTATATTGTAGTAATCTGTTACTAAACCACAACATCTTAGGTGTTGGTATACATCTTAGGTGTTTTCCTGTTAATTTGTTATGTGGGTAATATGAAAAAAGGAAAGTAAACCTGCTTAAATATGTTCATCCAGTATTTACTGAAAGGTGCATAATTTGAGGTGCTTGCCATCCAGTGACAAATTAGATGGGTAAATTTACCCCCTTCATAAACTTTTGTTTTACTCAAAGATTTTTACATTTACAGTAGGACTTTATCTCTGACCACTTTCAAGCCATGGCCTTTTGAAATTTTGATATAAAAATCCAATGGTGTTGGCAATGGCTTTCTTTGCCAGGTTTGCCAGGTTTAAAAAAGTTATGAGAGGAAATATTTTTATTTGGTGTGAAACACACACACATACCTGTTTTTATGTTTTTCATTTATTTTATAATTTGTATTAATATTTATTTTATCATTATTTTATTTATAAGCTAAGGTTGCTAGCACAGGTGTCTAAAACTAGATAAAAACACTTGCACTTTCTGTTTGCAGTTTTGTGTGGTATTTGAAAAAAAGAACATTGCATTTCAGAAATAGCCGGCCCTCCAATCAGATGACGTTGGCAGAATTGGCCCCCAGCTCATTTGAGTTTGAGACCCCTGATTTAGTGTCAGTAAAGCTCAGACAAATGTGGTCATATTGTGGATCCAGTAAAAGCTTAACATGTTGCAATACCATGTGTAGCCACTAGGAAGCACTCTTATCTCATTGTCTAGGTGACTGACTTTCGTTCCATCTCTTTTTCTCTCTCACTCCTGGCTTAGACCTGGCCAGTCGATTGCTGGCTCGTTCCTCTAAGGGCGAGTCAAATCTTGGGTCACTCCCCCAGCTGACTCGTGATGACTGCGAGGTCAACGTCCCGGTCAATGCCCGGCAACACTTGCTGCAAGGAGAGGAGCTTCTGCGAGCGCTGGACCAGCTTATCTGAGGGGACAACGTTGAAGAGACTGTTGAAGGAACTTTAAATGAAAGCCCCGGTTCTTGTTCTCCCAAAGAGTCCTGTCACAAAGCACTTTCATACTAAACCTTGCCCTATATCTCCAGATGCCGTGTAAGGCAACAGTAGCATCACTGCCCTCTGATGAAAGAGAGAGAAGAGCCGCAATGGGGGCACACTGATTGGTTCAGAGAGGTTAGCCCCTCTTCCTTTCTCTGTGTTTTTTTTATCTTCCTGTCAGCGATTTTGGTCCAAGTAAAACAACAGGATGTTTAGATGTATTGTACATGTGTTTCCTGTGTCCATGGTTACTGGTGTGACTTCAGCTACTGCTGTATGTCACTTGTTGTTCTTTTTCAATGTGTGCTGCAACGCAACAAAACCTTTCCTGCTGAGACGCAACAATTTATTACATACTTTGCATGTATGAGTGCATATTGTGAGTATCCAGCTGTTTGTGTGTGTTTATGTTTGTATATCTCTGTGTTTGTGTGTGTGTGAGTGTGTGTGTGTGTATGTGTATGTGTGTGTGTGTGTGTGTGTGTGTGTGTGTGTGTGTGTGTGTGTGAGAGAGAGAGAGAGAGGGAGAGACAGAGAGTGAGTGTCTGTGTAATGAGTGAGCCTGCAAGCTCACACTCTTCGATATAAAAATGGTCTGTCACACGCACACAGTGACCTCAGAATGCTTTACTCTACAGCCACCCGCCATAGGCGCACAACTGTACATAGAAATATATATTTGTCTTTTCCAAAAAAGGGAAGATTTAAAACCAGCAGTCCGTACAAGTCCGTAATCATGTTTGTTTTTATAAGTCAACTGAACTAAAGGTGTCACCATGTGTTTCCTCTCATTTTGCTGACTTGCACTCATTGTACTTGCCTCAGTGTAGTTGTTGCTATATGAAGCACCTTTCAAACTGCTGCTGTCCTAGGTGTACTGTATGTTAGGCTAAACATGTAGGCTGCTTCTGTCTGTTTCTTCTTCACTGTCTTTGCACTCCAGATTTGACAACAATACTATGCCAAGGTAGACATTACTTGTTTGGTACACAGGCTTTGTTACCCTACTGAGGCACTATAGTGAATAGAAACATTTCTCTGGATTTGAATGTGTTTAGTTGTCACAGGCTTTTCTGCATGCATAAATATGTAACTGTTCTATGTAGCCAACGTGTGCTGTACAATCATGTATTCTTCTGTAAGGAGCGTGCTTACGTCATGTTGATGTTTGTTTTGCTTTAAGCACGTCTCGACCATTTACCCGAGGGAACCAGAGAGCCATGTCGGCCGTTTTAACCAGATTTCGGCCCGTACATCTGTATATGTAGGCTTTTATAAGCAGCATAAATATACATTGAACACATTTACTTGGTGTTTTAACGCAGCGTGTGTTTTGCTGAGTTCTGTCTCTGTCCAGATAGGCTATTGTCGAAAATAACAAAATAAAAAAGCTGTCATAACAACGATGCTGTCGTAAATAGGCTACTTGTTCCAATTACACATAATAATTTATGTCTACACTCAAAAGCAAACTGCGGCAATATTGTTTTATTCATATACGTAGTCTAATGTTAACCTTTTTATCGGACTGAAATAGTGGCAATACACATTGGATGTCGTAGCTTCTTTCTGCCCGCCCTCATAAGATCTGCAGATGAACGCACCCACAATTTGACCTGAACGAAAACGAATAGAGGAGGCTCTTGTATGCAGCCGCCTACCTGTGTCTCATTAAACTGACCTTCATCGTGCGCAAGGAGTGAAGCGACTTGTATGGACTTCATTTGTATTTAAGCGAAGGTAAACATGAGTAAACCTAACACCTCCAAACTTAAGAAACTTTTTATGAAATCAAAGTCAACGGAAAAGGAAAACCACATTGAGGAGAAACATGTCCAGGTGCCGCGCAGTGAGATCTCCAGTCCCGGCGCGAAGTCAGCGACCCTACCGACGAGTCCGTTGGGTGTCGGGAGCGCAGCGAATGATGTCTTCTCACCTACGAGTCCTGTGAAGAAGCGATTTGGGTCGCTGCGAATTCGGAGATCAAAATCAAAGGGACTCAGCAGCGGTTCTATGGTCAGCGACACGGACTCTATGAATTGCTCGTAAGTTATATGATGCTGCATGTTTCCCTTTTTGGAGTTGTTCGACTTCCCACGCAACTATAGACTTGCATACAATTAATGAGTGGCAGTAGTTGTGTTCCTCACATAGCCTATCCCAATCAGTCCAACAGCATGCATGACGCCTTACAGACCACAATGTTTTGGTGGAAGAACTTTCTCACAAAAAGTTAGATGTAGACTGGTATTGTGTTTGGTACTCTTCCGAGGTAATAAACAATTCCAGATTTTCCGCAAAGGTTCTTTGTACTTCAACAAGCAACCCGGTTCTTGTTGCGCACGTACAAGGAAGCCATATGAGCCTGAGCCTGCAAAGTGTACAGTCTGCGGAGAAGGCACCATAAGCAAGGGTGGAGGCTAAACGCAAGTAAACACAGTTTATCCACTTAAAATTCAGAAATAGAGTGGAAAAAAATAAACACTTCTTATTAGAGTTTATCCACCTCTCAAAAGAGTTTATTCACCTTATTGCAACTTTTAACATTCAAAGATCACACCGTAGGCCTATTATCCAATACATATAATCACATTCACAATATGTACACTCACCAACACTCTGGGAACCATTTAATACCACTGGTGTTGTTATAAACATTGGACAATAACCTCCACCATCATCAAACATGTTCTGAATGCCTTTTTAAAAAATCCGATACCGCATGGCGCAGTCCACCTTACCGAGATCACAGAATGAATAGTTTACCCACTACACCTCTTATTTTACCACTACATCCCTAACCATAAGGAATAGTGTACTCAGACATAAACACTTGCATCGCAGCCATTGTGAGGATGAGACAGCAGTGAACTGAAAGCAGGGCATCTCTACCAGTCTGCCACTTACAGCTACTACTACTCAGATCGTTCAGGTTGTTTCCTTCTAAAGAGATACGATACACTGCAGCCTATATGCATGATGTTGAATACACAAATAAAAAAAATAGATTTGGACAATAGAGGCACCCAAAGAGGATTTTATTGTACTGCCATAACCCTTGTTGAAGTTCACCCAAATGCTTTCACCTCACCAATGCCAATATTTTCTGTCAAAAAATAATCACCATCTACCACCTCTAGCAGTCAAATGTCCTTCAGCAAATACCTTACTCACCTAGTTTTCATTCTCAAAATTGTTTTTAACCAGTTTGTTTGCTTGGCCAACTCAGGGTTCAATAGGGTTCTAGTTGGCTTGGCTTCTAACACTGCCTGTTAGAGTAAATAAAGTTTTTAGGCTGACATTCAGCAGATAGGGGCTTGTGTCCATATCAGATAATGTGATCAGTTCCTTTGTGATAAGGAAGTATGCAATGGTCATTCAACAATTAATTTGATCTTTTTTCTGAAGTGTCTGCTGATGATTATGGATAGAGTAATTATTCATTAGGAAATCATAAACAAGTCAACAGGGACTTTTCTAATCAAACAATAGATGCACAGTATTAGTGGTTAATTCTTCGATGTAAAAAGCAGTATGATACGTTCACAGTTGAAATGATCTAAAAGTATTTTATGGGCCATTTTTAAAAGCGTACAGCTTTAAGTCGGTTTTATCATCCTGTACATGTGGTTACTTGTTTGGTGGAATGGGATAATTATTGATTTTTTCATCACAAATAACTGACAGTTATCTATTAGACCGGTCAACCTTATGCACTAGTGTAGCTGTAAACCACATTTCTGTTTCCTCCAGGCTTGTTCTACTCAAAGTTTAAAGTTCTCAGGTGGGCCATGCAGGCCCTTCAAGATTTAAAGATCATTGCGTATATTTATTCACATCTATTTACATTTTATTTATCCAAAGTGACTTATATCAATTATATTGCAAGGGTCATTGTCCCCAGAGCAACTCAGAATTAAGTGCTTTGCTTAAGGGCACAATGGTGGAAAAAACAATAATTGAACCCACAGGTTCTGGGCACTGCATGCTAGCCCAGATCCTTAACCACTACACTACTACTGCCCCCTTATATATGCTATATTAAAGGTGCTCTAAGCGATGCCATGCGTTTTTTAGGCTAAAACATTTTATGTCACTTACTGCAAACATCACCTAACCAACCGCTGTGGACATCTCTGTCTCTCTGTGGACAGCCCAGACTCCAAAAACGGCAACAAAAACAACCTGGGCAAACCTAGCCCATAAAAACATAACGGTAACACTTTGTAATAACTACACACAATTCATCATTTAGTAAGCCTTTGTTACTTATTAGTTAATGGTTTGTTTATCATTAGTAATTTCTAATTTATCATCAGTAAAGCATTTGTTCACACAGTTATAAATAGTTTGTTCATGGTAAATAAGCCTATATCTAAAATATGTTTATACATTATTGTTAATACTTAATAAATTATGCAATGATATGTTTTTGATTAAGTAATATTTCCATTATTTAACAGTTGTTACATACACATGTACTAATGATTAGTTAGTGTGAGGATACATATTTTATAAACCACTTCCTAATACTATAATTCATAATGCCTTTGATCTGATCGGACAGTGGAGAGTGTGACAAGAAGTGGGAGAGAAAGCTGTGATGGGATTGAGAAATGGGCACGTGGACCCAATATGGTACGGGCGCTGTAACCAGTTGCACCACAGCGCCCTCTCAATTAGTCACATCTTAGCAAGGGTGTTTGTCTCTGTGTGAACCCCAGCTTCAGGACAACCTGAACGAATGGGAATGATACAGTTTGACAATCATCCGCTGTACTGTATCTCCACTGAATTCCCACCACCATGACACAGTAGTGACAAATGCAAAGTCATAAACATGCTGATGGGTTGTGAAAGTGTGGATTTGTCACTGTACAGCCTGCAGGCCCATGGCTGATAAGGCATACCAGTGGGGTCTCTGAAGACTACAGGTTGGTGCACCTGTTGCTTAGTTTCAGTGAAAAGAGATTAGTGATGCACAGTGCTCACCTGGAAGACTGGAATCGCCCACTGACAAAGTGACTTGCAGTTTTTATTTTTCAGTTTGTTAATTGAGTTGTATAAAACAAAGTTGCTTTGCAAAATGGAGACCGGGTAAGTGCATAAAGCTTGTGCGACTTATGGTTGCGGCAACATGCCGAGGCCTGTTTTATATCCTGATGGGTAGAGTACAAGTGGTTGCAATGCACTATGGTTTATAGTCACAGTCGCTGTGGTATGGTTTGTTTTAAGGATACATATCCGCCTAACATTTGCTTTGTTGACTGGTATTGGCTAATTGACAAATTATATGACATTTACCGATGGCAGCGGCTGATGTTTATCTGTTATGTTGCATCAATTCTGCTCCAGCTAAATGTTGTGTAATGCATGGGCTGGCATACAGAGACAGTGCTTTGATGGGCCAAAAGACTTGGAAATGGTTCAGTTGATGATGAATATGTGTGTTTCCCTGCCACTAAAAGGTATAATTAACAACAAAAATGAAGTAAACAAACAAAAAAAATATAGGTTATTGGCCAAAATTGTTACAATCGTCATTGGCCAAAATTGCTATCAGTATCAGCCCAGAATTTCACAATCGGTGCATCGGTTTGTTTGTTTGTCATTTATTTGGATAAGGTTCGTCGTCCCATCCACAACCTTTCTCTCTCCCAGCCCACTCTCTCCTTCTTATTTTGCCCTCTCACCTGTGTTGGTTTACCTTTGATGTACAGTAGGCTACCAAACATGTGTGTGTATATATATATATATATATATATATATATATATATATATATATATATATATATATGCATAGCTCACTGCTATGCATACACACAAACACACACACAAAAATTAAAACTGTAACAAGTTGACAAACAGCATAGTTTTGACTGATAATTGTATACCAAATTAAAGTAATATCTACAGATAAGATACACAGTGACACTGCACTATGTACAATAACGTCATAAAACAGGAAATCAAACAAAGAGATCAACTCTAAGTTCATGAAGATGAAGAGGTTGTGAAATGAAAAGGAAGTCTCACACTGTCTCTCACTCTGGGATTTGTCTTGTCATGGCATGTTTTGTTGCGTCCAAGTTAAGAAGGTCAGATTGTACATGTGTAAACATTGACAAGTCTAGCATGGATGCTCTGGTAGGAAGTGGTTTTCAAGAGATCTGCCTGTATATTCTAACCTAAGAATGTCCTGATTATTTTTCATTAGTAAATGTCATGAAAATCTGATCTTTGTTTTGACCATCCATGAAATGTGATACTGAACAGGATAAAAGGAGCATTTGCCACAAATCTCACCCCCATCTTGAATATCAAAAACACAGTCATGCATGTCTTAATGAATGTCTTTTGAATGGAGCGTTGGCATCAGCATGACATTGATTGAGGTTTGAATCATATTATGTGAGTGTACATATGAGCGTACATATCTTATCACTGCAGCTAAAAGTCAGTGTGTGTGTGTGAATGTGTGTGTGTGTGTGTGTGTGTGTGTGTGGGGGGGGGAGAGATAGTGTCGGAGCAGCCCTGCCTGCAGCTGACCCCACCTCTGCTTATATCAACCTAATTGCCTTTCTCACAGCTGGGAGGCAGCTATGCTGCTGAAGTCAAACGCTGTTGGGCTGGTTCTGTGGTATGCATGGCAAGGCCTCCTTCTCGCGTCACTTGACTGTGTGTTATGACAGTTCAAACTGTTGCTTTGAACAGGTTTGTCTTAGTTAGTTATGGCAAAGCTGAAAAGCTAGCCTTAAATGTCTTTTGAGTGGACTGTTAATCCACTAGTCTGTCGACAGGAACAAAAGCTGTTTGCTTGGTACGTCGCGGAGTAACACACCTTAATGGCCAATGGCTAAGCATGGTTCTACTGATAATATAATTTCAGCAACCGTTCACTGCTGAGGTAAACTTTACAGCAGGGGACGAGAATTCAATTATCATTTATACCACAAACATTAGTCTTCAAAGTATAATCTAGCATCAGATTAAGAGTTTATAAAATGACAATAAAGCAGTCCTCTCCACCTGCTCCTTTACTTGCTCTCAGTAATGGTGACTAACTCAGTATGCAGTGTTTATAATAAGGTGGTTAAGCTGCAATCCTCACTAAACCATACCAGAATGGGCCACCACATCAAACTACATGCCGTCTGTTAAAGGCATACTCTGGGATGTCTGGGCTTCTCAGGCACTTCATTGCCTGATGGGTTGATAACAGCATACCTCACATGTATAAACAATTATTATCCAATGATACATACATGACTTGATGCCTTGTTAGTCATAGAATGACTGTACAGCTGATTCACAAAAAAATATTTGTTTTGTAATAAATTTGATGACGATAGTAATGTTGGCGATTCTGATGAAAATAATATTAGCAGGGACAACTGCTGTAGCAGATTTTCACTACCAGGCTGGCAAGTGATGTCATGTTGACATTATAATGGAGATTATGTCTTTAAACTGTTCGTTGGTGATGAAGATTAGCGATAATAGAGTGTTCAGCATCTTGCCCTTTTAAAATGTCAAAACATAATCTGGCTGGCACACATCTACATAGTCAGCCAATGCACTTATCCAAATCTAATTATACTTTTGAGCTTGAGAATGTAATGAATAAAATACTTTCACATTCAAACAGCCCTATAGATTGTATCCGATCAGTACAAGTACAAAACAGAAATACAGGTACAAAATCCTCCCTGTATCTATCAAGTAGGGTTATAAATGTGAATCACATATGACCTGTTCCTGTAAGGAAATTTAGGTTAAGATTAAGTTTAATTGATAACTTGATTACAGTAATTGATAAATATCTAATATAACTTATATTATGTTTGACGTTGTAAAATACTTATTCTGAACACACTGTGTGTGTGTGTATGTGTGTGTGTGTGTGTGTGTGCGCTGCTTGTGTGCAGCTTGAGGTGTAGATTACAATTAGAAATATTTGACTGTGAATGAGGCATCACTTCAGAAATCCCTGCCTTGCGACCGCCTGAGGAGCAGGGTGTGGAACGTGGGGGTGGGTGTTAAGGAGGGAGGGAACGAGGCTGTTGTTTATCACTCCACTCATGAACCTGCCAGAGGATTCTATATACCTTTTATTTGCTGACTCCGTACCACTTACACTTTCGTAATGCCAAGGTCATGACCCTGCCTGTTGGCCTATTTTACCCACCTATGCTTTTATGTATCCCTATCCCTATCTTTTTTCCACTATTTACTGTGCAGTATACTGTATATCAGGCCTGCTTGTGTGTGGATAACTTATCTGTCTGTCTACCACTCTTTCTCTCTCTTGTTACTGTCTGTTTGCTTTAAAAAAGTAATTAGTTATAGTTACTCACTACTTGTTCCAAAAAGTAACTGAGTTAGTAACTGAATTACTCTATGATAAGAGTAACTCGTTACCAGGGAAAGTAACCATTTAGCGTTACTGTTACAAAAAAGTTGCTATATGTCAAAAGAATTTGGATTTTTGAGCAGTTTTGAGCAGCCAGTTGAAATGAGTAGAACAGACAGGTGTTTGTAGGCTACATAACTTTTGATATTTATTAGATAGATAGATAGATAGATAGATATATAGATACTTTATTGATCCCCAAGGGGAAATTCAAGATATTGCACAGACCGATTGACTTCAGCCTGTGTCATAGGTTTTTGTTGTGAAGCAGAAAGATCTAGCTTTTGCTGCTTGGAGGACTTTGCTCCGAGTCCTTCTTTGCTAGTGGATGGCGAGCTATCATCTGTGGTGGAGGTATCGGTGTTTTTTTGGCCACTATAGCTTTAGATACATGTGTGAGATGCTTCATTAAATTAGCGTTGCTTACAACAAATGTCGACAAAGTCTTCGCTCCTGGACATAATGTACACATTACATGCACGTTCTTGCCTTGATGAATTTGAAATAGTGCTTATATTTCCACCTTAAAGGTGCCATGTGTAAGAATTGAGGTAAAAATATCCAAAAAATGAGCTACACGCATCAAAAGAATGAGAAGAAATAAGGGCGATGATGTCATTAAAAAAATGACAAGGTATAGTGCTGCAGATATATCAACCTGAATTAGCATGCTAAATTACTAGCCACAGCCCGACAGGTGTCATAATACCAGTTTCGGCCATGGGAGGCAGTATGCGGGCAACATAACCGCCAGCCAAACTGCAAGACACGTTTCCCGGTTGTTACTCTAGGGTAGACCATCTTACTTTCTGGAGGTATACTGCCCCCATTTTTTATGAAATGTGGAGTATGAAATAATTTTTCGACAGACATTACACATGGCACCTTTAAAAATGCCAACTTTTCGGATTGCTCCTGACCTCTGCTATCGTAGAATCTCTATTTTAGCTGTTGCGTGTGTGTGTGTGTGGCACGTGTGCTGGCAAGTGTGTAAAAACACTGGCTCTGATTGGCTATCATGAAACATGACTCTGCCTTAGCCAATCATAATCGCTTACGTCGTTATTAACCCACCTCCTCACTAGCTGTGAGCCAGGGTGCGTTCGGATTAGTTTATTCAATCAATGCATAGTAACGCACCGCATTTAACGTCCAGTAACGTTAACGGCGTTGTAATGACGGGAAAAGTAATTAGTTAGATTACCCCGTTACTGAAAAAATAACGTTGTTACCATAGACTGTAAAAAATATGGACAGAACGGTGCAAAAATAATTCAGTGGAAATGCATCGATTCCAGTTGCTGCTACTGGAAGAAACTGGAATCCATGCATTTCCACTGAATTATTTTTGGAATCTGATCCCTTCTCATACCTGTTCATTCTTACTCGTTCGAATTTATCGTGACTAAATTCAAGATGGCTGCAAACGTTAAACTTCGCGGAAGATACTGTCTGTATAAATCGCCTTGTAAGTAAACTACCAGTGCTTTTTCAAAGTTCTCAATGTCTCGTTTTAAATGTCAGGGCCCTCGGAAGTCTACCAATGAAGTGTGGAGATGCATTGAGCCTCGTAAATGGGTGTAAAACAGTGATTTATTTGCATGGCTAGCCCGATGCCGAAGCACCACTACTGAAAAAGCTGTTGGTAGCATCGGCTAACTAGCGCCAGATTTTGGAGTGCAGGGGACAAGTCGAGATGGGCTATGAGACATACGTTCACACTTGGTATCATGTTTCAACACACTTTAGGTCAATATCACACCGGAATTCTCCTTTAACGTCCAGTAGCGTTAACGGCGTTGTAACGACGGGAAAAGTAATTAATTAGATTACCCCGTTACTGAAAAAATAACGTCGTTACCTAAACGTCATTTTAAACGGCGTTATTCCAAACACTGATGAGGAGCTCAAGGCCAGGGTGAACACACAGTTAGGCTACTAGATCGCAGAGGACATCTCTGACACACACACACACACACACACATCACACTAACACCTCTTCATCCTACATACATGCACCCACACACTGTATACACTCACATACTGTACACACAAATACACACAC
>NC_063207.1:14464650-14497150 GCF_017589495.1 Alosa alosa | reverse complement strand
CGTTTGTACTGTTTTCTTTACCAAATAGACAATACAGTACTTTCTCTAAATGTGCCTTAGATCCATACTTGCAAATGTCAACACAGAACAGGCATGGTATCTCTTATGGATAATGAATGATTGCTGATTGAAGAATTGTGCAAAGGAGTTTAGGTGTATCAGAGATTCAGACTTATATAAGAAATCTCTACTACCTGTGAATATATAGGATCTATGTTTTCATTTTGTTTAGCACAGGGAAACCAATAGAGTTTGGGGTCTTTGAATGACATCTGTGTTATCGGTTTTGCGAAAGGGTGTGAGAAATGTGTGAGAAAAACACAATGAAAACATGTGAGCACATTTGCAAGTGATGACTTCTGCTGTGCAAAGAAGGTATAAATGGGTCAAAGCAATCGGAACAGCAGTAAAAATCTCCCTTCCCTCTTCTCTGTGGGAAAAAGGGGTCGACTGTGCTCTTTACAGTAACTCTTTACCATAGACTATATATATATAGAATTCTATGCAGTCTATGCTCTTTACAGTAAGAGTCATGCACAGATAGGCTATCAGGAATCATTATTGCACTGCAGAGCCTTGGGCAAGGATTGGTATAGATTAGCTACCTTAGATACTTTGAAAGCCGGTCATGTAGGTCAGAGCTGTTGTTCTGTAAATTCAGAGTCGTTAAGTTCTTTTACACTATTAGAATTTGGAGGGCCTCCAGTCACTCTGCTTGTCTAGTAGGTTCTTGGGAGAACCTTTCATAGTTCGTGTTGGTTGGAGGTTCCTGGATGAACCAGAATGTGCCGTGCGCGAGCTGGACATTTGAAATTTCGTCTGTTGGTTTGTCAGAGCCTCCTGAGTTTGCAACAAACTATCTGCAGGTGGGTAATGGTGTCTATTTATAGTTAAATATTTATAAAGATATGACATATTGATACATGGTGAGCCCATTCAAGTGTTTTCAAAGCGTCGCGGTGTTTAGGCTACGTTTACAGTTTAGGTCTTTGATGGCTAACGTATCATTTTACCGCTAGCAATTCCTGGTCATTGTTTTATTTATTGTTAGTTGCATATGTATTAGCTAGTAATGAAATTCATTTGAATGACATTGAGATAAGATTTCTAGTTTTACTTCTCATTCGGTTGACAAAGTTATATCTTTATTGAGCCCATTATAGCCTACTATTAAAGTTACACTTTGGCTCCACAATGCTAGCCATAAAGTTACAGTTGTATCGCTAGAAGCTAGCCATAAGGTTTTTTGTTTACCTGTCGTCAGACAGCATTTTAAATATTACCAAGATGTTCACGTGTGTAAGAGTTTAAGATTGGGATGAAGTAGGCTATATTGTGAATGTTAAACCTCTAGGTAACTACATTTGGAAACATGTTTAGATAGCTCTTAAAGTGAACGTTACCTTGCGTGCTATTAAACCCAATAGGAAACCCACAAATGCTAGCTCGCTAAATGTACTAACTTAATCCTATTTGCGTTTTGCAGGTATCTATCCCTCAAGTAAAATGTATAACGACAGTTGTTCTGCGCTGGTTGCAAAGTACAATTTCCTCCGGGATCGCACAGGGAAAGGCTATGTAAGTCTTACTTGTTAATCCTCGTAATTTGTAGTTTTTGTAAGAGCATCACAATTTTTTATATAGGTAAGCATTGTTTATTTTCTTATTAAACAGGAATCGTGGCATAAAATGTTAAAAAACTAGACGTACCGCAGAGCGGTACAAAATATGACCGCCGCCCAGTCCAGCACATTTTTTCCACAAAAATAAATTACGCTGAAAGGCCTATATGATTCTAACTGTCTCACTAAATTGCATTATCCACACTCAATTCTCACTGGTATCTGCTAGACAACAAGTACCAAAACATGATTAGTTCATAGATTTCACATGTAAAATTCATTTTATACAACCCCACCCCCATCTTGCCTGTTCATAATTCTGAGAAATTCTTGAATTGTGTGCATGTGTGCGTGTACACGTTTATGTTTGTGTGTGTGTGTGTGTGTGTGTGCGTGTGTGTGTGCTTGTGTGTTTGCCTGTGTATGTGTGTTTGTGCATGTGCATGCATGCGTACATACAGTATGTCTACTGTGTGAGTATGTGTCATACGTATGATTACTGTGAATGTATGTGTGTGCGTGTGTATCTGTTTATGCACATGTGTGCACTGGGGTCCAGTACAGCGGGGGGGACTACAGATCAAAACTAAAAACGATGGTTCCCTGCTATCCATGTGGGGTTACATGCCCACCAAGTTTCGTGTACCCCGGTCTTTCAGTGTCCCGGGAATCCTTGTTGGTGTACGGTCACTAAATACACGTACACATAAATTATTTTATTGTAAGGCCCCCCATGAACGAAAGTTCACAAAACTTGGCATGCATTCGGAGGGTGTCATAATGATCCTACACTTTCAATTTCGTGCAGTTTTGACCATGTCAGCCAGAGATATTGTGATGAAAAGACACCTAATTTTTTGCTTTTTAATTTTTAACTAGGTGGCGCTATACATGAAATAAGTGGTAATGGGATGGGTTGACATGCCCCCTTAAGACCAACATACAAAAAAAAGGCCAGGGGTGGGCAAACTTTTTGGCTCAAGGGCCACATTGGGTTTTGAAAATTGGCCGGTGGGCCGCACAACAACACCCCCCCCAACGGCACACGCATAAAAAAATACATTTTTTATAACCTATAATTTAGTTTGAAAAGTATTTGTTTTAAAATATTAATTGCTTAAATATACTGCTAATTTTATGCTGTTTAACAAATGTATAAATTGTGCACTGTCGCTTTAAGACAGTCGCTTTAATTCACGTTTATTTCTCAATAATCTTCTGCCTGCTCCGCTATGGCTAGTGCTGTACCTACGGCTGGGCCCTCTCACAGTTTTTAAATGGTCAGTAGTGGGAACTACTGTTGCCCTCATGATTTTCTTTTAAAACTTTCTTATAAGAAGGAGATATCAATTATCAACAATCACAAGCCAGCTGGAACCTGCGGCTCTCTCTCCCTCTCGTGAGTGCAGACACGTTCCCAATTAAATGGATTGCATAATGTTCACGTTAGATCTGCTGCAAAGGAGATAACTAAGAGTTAACTTAGTTTAAAATGATGTTATCTCTATTTAACGTGATGTTTTGACATTGACATTGTAAACGTTATCTAAGGAGAGTGAAAAGCAGTTTGCAGTAAAGCTAACCAACGTCGTCTCTATCGCAGAAAAAAAATAGCGAGCAGCCTGATAACTAAATGAAATGCTCGGCGGGCCGGATGAAAGTGCTTGGTGGGCCGGATCCGGCCCGCGGGCCGCAGTTTGCCCACCCCTGTCCTAGGTCCTACGGTTCTCGAGATATTCACAGAAAACTGTCTCAGGCCACCTACAGGCCAATTGGTGTAATAAATTCATTTATTGTGTGGCCCCCCATGAACGGAATTCCACGAAACTTGGCGTGCATTCAGAGGGTGTCATAATGATTCAAATTTCGTGCAGTTTTGACTATGTTAGGTCACAGATACCTGTGATTACAACACCTCATTTTTACTTTTTTGTGTTTAACTAGGTGGCGCTATACATGAAATGAGTGGTTATGGAATGGGTTGACATGGCCCTTTGAGATCAACATACTAAAAAAAAATGGTCCTCCTAAACCCTACGGTTTTCGAGATATTCACAGAAAACTGTGTCTGCCCTACCCTCCTTTCGGGGGGTGCAGTCCAGCGGGGAGGCTACAGATCAAAACGAAAAACGATGGTTCCATGCTATCCATATGGGGTATTCCAAATTTTGCAAGTTTTCTAAAACGTGCAAATGAGACATCATAATATATGCAATAATTATCTATTATTTATGCACGTATTTCATATATTTATTTGTGTGTTTTTGTGTGTTATTATAAGCTTCTTGCAGAAACAAACCACCAGCTTGATGTTGACGTTGATCGCAGCATTATGTCAGGAATGGGAATTGTAGCAATGGCCCAATGCCATTTATTTCATCAACAAGGTATGGTTTATTGTCAGTAGGTCAAAATGCTGTCTTGAAACGTCTCAGCAGTTTCCTATAACATTTTTTGTTCTGCCCTAGGACCCAGAGGTTCCAATGCCGGTACTAATCATTACCGGAAACTCCTTCTTGGAGGCTACGTTTGGTGTGCGTCTGGACTACACAGATATCCTCACCCACAAAGTTGATGACATCACCCTCGGGCTTGCAACTTTGATGTCAATTTATTTTGTGTTCTACATAGAATACCACACAGTGTTTCCCATACATTGACTAATCGGTGGCGGGGTGCCACGAAATAAAAATCGGCCGCCACAGATCAATATTCTATGTTTAATTTAATTTAATTTAAATATAAGGTCAAATCCTTGCATTGCCATTGAGCTGCACTTTTTACGCAGGCAGCCTTTTCTTGCCCCGCCCCGCTCTCTCTCGTAGCCCGCTGCCCCACTCCTCTGCATGTGCATTTAACAAAATATTCACGATTGTTGAAGGATTGTTGTTGCCACATAGAAGCATTGCATAGAAGACGCCTGGCTAAATTGCTATTAAACTGGGCTTAGCATCGGACAAATTTGTTCAAAACTGCTGCATTGAAGTGAACTCTGCTAAGGTCTTATCACAACATAGTTTAGTCTCTTCAATGTAGCCTACTAAGTTAAGTTATGAAATCAAGCAGTATCTCAAAGCTAACGTTAGAATACTGTTTGGATGTCGAATTTAGCATGCTTAGCCTACTTACTGCTGCTTGTCAATGTCGTTGAAGGGCTCATTTTATTGACTCTGACACTGAATGTTTGCAAAATCCCAATGTAAATGGAAAAGTGTTTTCCAAAATTGAAAAGTGCTTGTCACAAGGAGAAGTACGAACCTTTATTTTAACTATGTAGAAAACGTTATGAATTGCATCCACACATCAGCAGCCTTTCAACTGTGTTACAATTGCAAGGGTTCCCTCAAACGTCTTAAAGTGACAGGCACTCAATTAGACCTATACCCTACCAAGACGATCTTAATACAACCCACATGTGTGTGTGTGTATAAAATGTACATATATATATATATATATATATATATATATATATAATATAATAATATATATAATATGTAGCTATAATAGGTCTGTATGGCATCTGGTCTGATAATTGTATGTACATCACTACTTCATATTGTATGATATATCTATATGATGTCATATTATTTATTATTACAAATGTAATATGGTTTATTTATTACAAATGTAACACTGTAATGAATGATTTATCAATATTTATTAATCAATAAAATCTATGATTATACATTTGTGCACTGTCAGTAGTATCACTTTTAATGGTAATAATAATAATAATAATAATACGTATAACAATAATAATAGTAATAGTAATAATAATAAAAAACTCAAAATACTTAAAGGGCTCTTTGAAGAACCCTTTTCAAAAGGTTCCACAGTGGCAATTGTGAGGAACCCTGAAAGGTTCCTTTAGGCCCCTCCACTTCTAAGAGTGTACGTAATCATCACCATCATCATTATCAACTTTTATTGCCAGACTCAAGATCCATTCAGAAGACAGACATGACATACAACATACATTACAGTTTTTCTCGATTGCTTTGACCTGCTTAAGGAAACTGGGATCCACTTGGTCTTCATGAACACTTTCTTTGCACAGCAGAAGTCATCTGGTTGGCATACCAATACGTAAGCCAGGATTCTGGTAATGCTGTCAGGGGCACCCCTTTGGCTCAGTTTTTCAAATGGCTTGTGGTGATTGACTCTGTCAAGGGCCTTGGAAGCATCAATAAACCTAATTAGCACAGATGAGTTCTGCCTTATGTACCCCTGTGTTGCCTCCTTCAAGGCAGATAAACAAGTCAGCAAAGCTTTTACTGTAAATTTACAGCTGTTTTTTATCCCATCATCATTGAGGCTAACTGATCTGGTGAAGCATACATTTATATGAAAATATATAAATAATTGGAAAACATGTAAGGCTCAGGGGTGCAGGTGTAATAGTCTTCTGGTTAAACTGTGCTGGATGATTGAAAACGCTGCAGTATAGATAGATAGATAGATAGATAGATACTTTATTGTTCCCCAGGGGAATGCAGGCTAGTGCAGGACTGTGAATGAAAGTTGTGTCGCCTCACTTTTCCCGAGGCCCTTCCAAAAATAAACGTCTGACTATGCCATTGGTCTGTGTCCAATGTAGTGGAGCTGATGAACTGAACGCCCTCTGGTTGACGTGGGGCGACAGGGTGGGGCCGAGTATCAAGGAAGAGTCTGGGAGAATGTAGCTGTTTGTAGCAGCATGCTACAGTATGTGTGTGTGTGTGTGTGAGTCTGGGAGAATGTAGCTGTTTGTAGCAGCATGCTACAGTATGTGTGTGTGTGTGTGTGTGTGTGAGTCTGGGAGGATGTAGCTGTTTGTAGCAGCATGCTGTGTGTGTGTGTGTGTGTGTTTGGGAGAATGTAGCTGTTTGTAGCAGCATGCTGTGTGTGTGTGTGTGTTTGAGTCTGGGAGAATGTAGCTGTTTGTAGCAGCATGCTGTGTGTGTGTGTGAGTATGGGATAGTGTAGCTGTTTGTAGCAGCAATGTGTGTGTGTGTGTGTGAGAGAGAGTGTGTGAGTCTGGGAGAATGTAGCTGTTTGTAGCAGCATGCTGTGTGTGTGTGTGTGTGAGAGAGAGAGTGTGCTACTCAGCACCTAAGGGTGATATCCTTCTTACCCCCATGGACAGGGTGTGTTGTTTGTTCAAATATGTACACAGCTTAAACTGAAATGTGAAAGGACCGTTACTACCCTATTTGAAAGCCTACTCAAACCACACAGCTCGTACACATTAACGGACATACTCATACACACCCACATACCCATACACCAGTTGAGTTGAATTGGTTCCTTATTTATTTAGTTTGCTGTTTAGGTTGCAGTAAAATGTAGTGTTCATACCCTCCCTGGGTTATTTTATCATCTATTATCTTTGCACACCCTAGTAAAAGTAGAAGTTGGGAGGCTATGCAGAGATGTGCTGTTTGTAGCAGCATGCTGTGTGTGTGTGTGTGTGTGTGTGTGTGTGTGTGTGTGTGTGTGTGTGTTATGACCCAGGCTCACGTTGGCCCAATATGAATGGGAGACCAACACCAAATTGACATTTGAACAAATGCATTAATGCCAGAAAAAGAAAATATCTTGGGGATGTGGGCTTCTGGTTGTGAATGGAACGAGTGAATGGAACGCTGAGGGATCGTCGAGAGAATGGAGAATGATTGCTGTGCAGTGAAGGGAGTGTTTGATAGAGATGAGATCATGAGTGTGCACCTGACTTGAGGTGAGAGCATGTGAGGGTTGGGATCTCAGCGTGAGGGACACATGGCTGTCACAGTGTGTGTGTGTGTGTGTGTGTGTGTGTGTGTGTGTGTGTGTGTGTGTGTGTGTGTGTGTGTGTGTGTGTGTGTGTGTGTGTGTGTGTGCGTGCTACAAATTACTGATGCATGAAGGGTTGGGATCTCAGTGTGAGGGACACATGGCTGTCACAGTGTGTGTGTGTGTGTGTGTGTGTGTGTGTGTGTGAGTGTGTGTGTGTGTGTGTGTGAGTGTGTGTGAGTGTGTGTGTGTGTGTGTGTGTGTGTGTGTGTGAGAGTGTGTGTATATGTGTACACTACTGGTCAAAAGTTTGGGATCACTTAGGAATCACTTTCCATTTCTCTCCATTATAGACAGGATACCAGCTATCAGTTGCATTGTTTTTTTTTTAATCAGGGCAGCAGTTTTCAGATTACATTATGTGCTTACATAATTGCAAAAGGGTTCTCGACTGTTGTAGAAAGAAATGTCTGATATTTAATGCAATATCTATATTGCCCATTATCAGCAACCATTCATCCAATGTTGCAAAGGCACATTGTGTTTGCTAATCTGATATCATTTTAAAAGGCTAACTGATAGAACATTGGATAACCCTTTTGCAATTATGTAATTCCTAAATGAGAAATTTATAAGTGACCCCAAACTTTTGACTGGTAGTGTGTATGTGTGTGTGTTGATTATGAAGAGAGACTTTGGGTGCCAGTGGATGTGTGCCTAGAGTGTGCACCATTAGGATGTAGGGTTAGTGTATTATTTGTGAGGTATGAGAAAGACGCAAAATCAGAAATCAGTCTATCATCATTTTGATTCAAAATGCTGAGAATCAACAGTTTTTTTGTGCCATGAATGATCATAAAGTATAAATATTTTCTCACGTTTGACATGCTGCAGTTATTATTGAGAATGATAAAGACAAAGATGAATAATAAGGAAAACATATCCTTAAAAGACAGTCTGTCTGGAACATATTGTTAATTTGGTCAGGTCAATGATTAACCTGAAAAATTAAGTGAAAGACCATTAACACCACCTTTCGTTCCAAAATAAACTTCCACACCCATATACTAACACTGAAAGGAACACATGGTGTCAGACTGGGTTATTGCCTCAAACAGAATAGAGAAGGGTATGTATCCTTTCATCCAAGTCTGGTGTAGGTGGCAAATAACTGAATTTCCCAAAAAGTTGACATATTCCTTTAAGATTGTAAGTGCCTTGACTGGCTGCGAAGCGCCTGACCTGTGGACAAATGAAATTGTGTTCTCGTGACTGAACTGACAAACCAAGGTGCAGATCCAGGGTTATTATGAAGGGTTATTATGGGATTGTGCTAAAATCCAAACCAAGACAACACACACACACACACATACAGAGTGCTGGCAAGGAGAGAGGGGACGCTGAACCCCAGCCAGGTAGAGCCCCTTAGCATCTAGACCGCAATCAGGAGGATATTACAGGCACCTGTGTCATAGCTCCACCCTGCAAGATAGACAGAGATGGACAAACAAACAGGAGCAAACAGAAGCAGGCAGAGCCGTAAGATAGCACAAAGATGACCCTGAATATATCTGCACAATCCTTGTCTATATGCTTCTTTGGGTTTACGTGAAGAGATGCAGAGGTTTACAGACATGGAAGGGAATGTGGGGTGTTAGGAATGGTTGGTCGAAGAGAGAGGGAAAAATGGAACAAAATGCCAGTTAGACACATTCGGGTCCACAACCGTATTAACCGTACTGCCCTTTAACCCTTTAGAGTCTACACGGTTACATATCTGTCAACACCTGCTTATCAAAGTGACACTTCAAGGTAGTTATCAGTTAGCAACCCCTCATGATGCACTCTAGTTGATAGACAAGCAATAGACTAGACAATGGTATGCTATTATGCTGTGCTGTTTTTCCTCACTCATTAATGCTTTTTCTTTCTTTCTTCCTGGCTGTCTCTCTTGTTGTCTCTCTCTCTCGATCACACACACACAGACAGACAGACAGACAGATTCACACATGCAAACCCACAGAAAGGCACAGACACACATGAACACATATTTGACTGCTCTAAAATCAGAAAAAACGGTAGCACAAGAACAGGCCAGACCAGCTCTGACTGTAAATCTAAAGACCTACTGTACCTGCTCTCTCTCTCTCTCTCTCTCTTTCCCTCTCAAACATGTGTATGCAATAAAACTTATTTCCACTGAGTAAGAGAAACTTATGCAACCAGCATATCACATTGAACTTATTTTAATTATTACAATGTGTACTTTGCTGAACAGGAATGGATGGTTAGGGTCTAATTGTGAAATATGCTATGGCAATGGGGTATACACAAAGTATACACAAACTTAGTTTTGACAGTACTACACATTGGAGTAGATGCACAAACTTTTACTTCTGCCTTCTTAAGGAGAGTGAAAGTCTTACATGGGAGGCTAAAAGTGCCCTGTAATTTGTACCCTGGTTATGTGCTATGCTACTTAGCTCTGGTTCAGTAACCGTGGAAGGACAAGCCCTGGAATTCTTAGTGATTCTGTGTGTGTCTCCGTGTGTGTGTGTGTGTGTGTGTGTGTGTGTGTTTAACTGGTTTTTGATCAGATAATGAGCTCTTAGGGTTAAATCCCACAATTATGGTCCGTTTAAAGACCTGAGTCACTGACACATAAACTGAGTCACTGACACACATAAACACAGGCAATGTGCTCACAGTCGACAAAAAATACTTAGCTTAAAGGTAGTCCCATTATTGTGGGATCTTGTTCTGTGAGATTTAAGAATGGCAGATTGATATATTGAGGGGTGGGGAGAGAAAATATGTTTGGCAAATACCCTAAAACCTATGCTGCACACACACACACATACACACAAGTATGCATGTATGGAGGTTACACACTCAAGAGAACACATAGTTGCATATACACACACACAGAAAGAGAGAGAGAGAGAGAGAGATCCTCACATACACACAGTTTGCCATTCTCTCTACAGAGTTTGCCATGTTTACAAATGAGTGCCCGTTTGCACGCTCCCTCTCTCTCCAGAGCAGAGGCATTGTACCCTGCTTTGAATACGAGCAGGAGTCTATTCATCTTTTCACAGACTTCATAGCTGAGTCCTCGGGGCACAGGGAACTTTATTTCCTAAGAGCTCAAACAGAGAAGTTGTTGTCCGGGCTGTGTGTTACAACAGAGGAGTGGCTGGTTATGGGAATGATCTTGGCTTTTGCAGCCAGTGGCTTTTGCTCTCTGCACAGCATTAAGAGGAAGGCTGGTCTGGTGTTGGGATGTTTGCCTGCCTATGTGTATGCTTATACATGAGCTTATCAATAGTTAAGAGGTCATGAGGGTTTAAAGTGGGAAGAATAGAGAGAAGGAAAGAGAGAGAGAGATAAAGAGAGAGAGGGAGAGTCTTGGATTAATGGTTGCAGTTGCTTCATTTTTCTGTACCCAGAACAAAAACTTGTTTTATTTACACGACTACAGCATGCTGCATGCCTGCAGTGGTAAAGCATACAATTTAGCTTTGAGCATCCCTGTCTTGTTCAGCCACCCCTGTGAAGTTAAGCCATTTCAATGACATCATGTGTAGTAGAATGAACAAATACAATGAGTGATAACATTCGCTTTAAACGTGCACCAAAAAGTATGCAATGTTTGAGTATAGATACAAAAATCCAAACAGTCAGTTGTTTCGCCTAGAAGGCCACAACCTAATTGAGATTCTTGCTGGTTGTGCAACAGCTAGGTTAGCTATTGTATACCACAGCCTTCTGGAGAGAGCCAAAGTCCCTGAAGGAAGAATGTGCCCGCCTTTCCATACATTTCACAACACATTGGGTCTTAATGGCTCAAACAGAGAAGTTGTTGTCCGGGCTGTGTGTTACAACAGAGGAGTGGCTGGTTATGGGAATGATCTTGGCTTTTGCAGCCAGTGGCTTTTGCTCTCTGCACAGCATTAAGAGGAAGGCTGGTCTGGTGTTGGGATGTTTGCCTGCCTATGTGTATGCTTATAAATGAGCTTATCAATAGTTAAGAGGTCATGAGGGTTTAAAGTGGGAAGAATAGAGAGAAGGGAAAGAGAGAGAGATATAAAAGAGAGAGGGAGAGTCTTGGATTAATGGTTGCAGTTGCTTCATTTTTCTGTACCCAGAACAAAACTTTTTTATTTACACGACTACAGCATGCTGCATGCCTGCAGTGGTAAAGCATACAATTTAGCTTTGAGCATCCCTGTCTTGTTCAGCCACCCCTGTGAAGTTAAGCCATTTCAATGACATCATGTGTAGTAGAATGAACAAATACAATGAGTGATAACATTCGCTTTAAACGTGCACCAAAAAGTATGCAATGTTTGAGTATAGATACAAAAATCCAAACAGTCAGTTGTTTCGCCTAGAAGGCCACAACCTAATTGATATTCTTGCTGGTTGTGCAACAGCTAGGTTAGCTATTGTATACCACAGCCTTCTGGAGAGAGCCAAAGTCCCTGAAGGAAGAATGTGCCCGCCTTTCCATACATTTCACAACACATTGGGTCTTAATGGCATACAGAGAGGTGCCTCTGTGTGCATGCATGTGTTGCTATGTGCCCAAGTGTATTTGCATAACTGTGAAACCTCTTGTGAAACATTGCACGATTCGATTTTAAGCGAACAATTAACTCACACACGATGTGTTTTCTGTGAGTGTGTTTGCGTTTGGCTTAGTGTCATACTGGTGTGGATGTGTTTACCTCCGACTCCATCCGTTTCTTGCATTAACGCCTTCAGCTACAAACACTGTGGCGCTTCTGAGTCATCTGCTGGGTCCACTCCAGCCCTTATTCCAATTCACACAGACTCTATTCAGTTGCATGTTTTGGATCCTTTTATTTGTGTGTCTGTGCTGTGTGTGTGTGTGTCTGTGCTATGTGAGCGTGTGATTCCTGTTACTACTAACATGTGCACACTTGTATTCTTCTTGATGAGTGATACCCCTATTTTGATAAACCACTGATGTGCTACCATGGAGATCACGCATCCAGATCTTATCTGCCAGATTGATTCAAAACTCAAGCAGTAGAAATCATCCATCTTATTTAAGCGCCTAGTCCAGGGGCTTCAACATAGTGTTAATTTCGTCAGACGAGACAAGAGGAAATATGTTCGTCAACGACCTTTTTTTTCATGACTAAGACGAGACGATGACGAGACGGCAGTAATGTCCTGAAACACTGACTAAGACTATCTTAAGATGAATTATTGTTGACGAAAAAAGACGAGACTAAAATGTTTTGCATGAAATAAGAACTAAGATAAAATCTCTTCATTTTCGTCTACAAAATGAGAAGACAGAATATCTAGCTGTTATGTTTTCAAAATATTCCGAATGAGTTCATACGCAACAGCTTTCCTGTAGGCTAGTCTACGTGCTGTTGCTGCAACCCTGTGGCTGCAACACGAAACTACATGGAACAAGAACACTGGAGATTTCTGCCAGAGTTACCAACTAACTACCTAAGCTTTATGCCACAATGCTACATACCCAGAAGTTGAAGCTTCTCTCATACAAATTAACATCCACCAGAATGTCCATACGAAAATGTTCATCATGTAATGTCAACTATTTAACTAGTTAGACTGATGATGCAAAGTTTGCTAGCAAGTAAGCTAATATGGAAAGTTCGCTAGCAAGTTAGCTATGGCTAAGATGGAGAGTCTGTTTGGGGAATGTGTTGTGTTTGGGCGCATATCGCCATCTAGCGGGGCGGAGTAAAACATTAATACTTTGGTCTACGACAGTGTTTCTCAAACTTTTTCAGTTTCAGGACCACTTAACTAACCCTAGCTAAAAAAAAAAAAAAGATTAGACCTACTTCATCAGTAGCCTATAATTAGTCTACACAATAGGCTACTCACTGAACCTACTTGCTTATTGTCTTTGCACTTTGCTTATTGTGTGGATTCATACTGTATGATTTAAACTGGCATATCTTACATAGACAGTGTTGCAGAACTGTTTTTACATACAAGTTGGTTCAATATTGCAAACAACTCATCTATATTATATTTTACCACGTCTGCTCACGGACCACTTGAGATAGCTTGCGGACCACCAGTGATTCCCGGACCACACTTTGAGAAACACTGGTCTACGAATATGACAGTGATCCAGTCAAATCTTTTACTGTCTATGGTCAAATCCCAGCCGAGCTATAACTGTAGCTCGACTTACCTGTGCATGTAAACATACTGACTGACAAAAAATCAGAATGAGTAATTATAACAGACGAGTAGCCCTGTGGACACACAATATTGTTGGAAAATTGAGATGTGTGAAACACTATTTGACTCAAATGGTAATCAGAAATAATTTGTTATAAAAAAAAGACTAAAATGTGTTGACTAAAACTGACTAAGACTAAGATACCTTTAGTTTTCTTATGGCTAAAACTAGACTAAAATGACGAGACTTTTAGTTGACTAAAACTTGACTAACAAAAATGATATTTGAATGACTAAATATGACAAAGACTAAAAAGGACATTTCGTCACAAGACTAAGACTAAGACTAAATTAAAAATAGGTGACAAAATTAACACTACTTCAACATACGGCCCGCGGGCCATGCCCGCACGATGATTTGGAACGGCCCGCACGTCAGTTCCTCAACAACGAGAGAAAACTTCCCTTGTGTGTGTGTAATGTGTATCACACCAAATTGGCCCACCATACCTTCCCAACTATGCACAGCATCCCATTAGCTGCATGCCATCAGGCTATTTACAATTTTCTATCGCGTAAAGTTAGTGAACACATCAAAATTAACGCGCACACATTTTGTTTGAGAAGGAGACAGAATACGCACGCAGGCACAACTAGGCTACTTGTTGTTTTCTTTTACTCGGCTATCTATATATGGTTATCAGCACACAATGGTGAGCTAATTCACTAACTCATAGGCTACTCATCATGGATATCACAAGTTTAAACAACGAAAACAGAAAGGATGGAGGCAGCAAAGCTAGAGGAGTTATTCCAGATGGGCAAGAACAAGGTAGGCTGCATTACAGCTGTTTAAAGCCAGACGTCACGGTACGCTAGAACAAAACTAAAGGTAACTTTAGCTATAGGGCTGTATCAATGTGTCCAAATGAATAGGTCATCGTAGACGTTGTTGTTGTATTATTGCATGTGGATATTGTTATGCTATGTAGGCTACTTTTTTTGCAATGCAAGGACCTAAAACCGGGAAACGGACAAATATTGTACACGCGTGAATTTGTTTTTACGGGGGTGAGGGTGGGTGGGTGTGCGAACCATAGCTCTCTCTCTCTCTCTCTCTCTCTCTCCCTCAACTGCTAGTCACATGCCAACCACATGGAAGCATCAATTCTAATAATAATTCAAATAACACATGTTCTGTCAGTGTGGCATTTGAGTGGATTACATCACCTGGCATGTCAAGCTAGACAAGTTTTGTCTTGCATGTTATACCCAGCCAGAGGGCCTAACTGCCACAGAACTCTCTCTCTCTCTCTCTCTCTCTCTCTCTCTTTCTCTCTCTCTCTCTCTCCCATAACCTCCCAAACTTTTTTATGGTTTCAATTTTATGGTTAAATTTAGACATTCTGGCTTATGTTGTTTTTGCCATTCTGTTCCGTTCCACTGTCCATTTTCATTTTCCCTTGCTTTATGAAGCTCATGCTGGATTGATCAGAATGCTTTAAAAAATTCAAAGGTCATCCTGGTTGGTTTGCACAGTGCACCAGGCATGTTGTGATGTTGCTATGCATCCAGTAAACACCATCAAGCAGTGGCTTTGTGTGTGTTAGCTCCAATTTGATTCCACTGTGAAGAATGCATGCACATCTGCGCGCCGGTATGTCGGTGAATCAGCCAGCAGCTTTGTTGCTGCATGTTCCTGGCTCAGCACCTCTTCTGCATGACTGCTCAGAGCCATGGCTCACTGGTATGCACGTCTCCACTCTCAATAACACCTGAGTGTGCACTCACAGTACACATGTGGGGATTTCACATCAATGGCGAATGCATGAATTGGTGAATTGATAAATGTCAGCATTATCTGAACAGCTTGATTATATTTTGGCAAAAATAGTCATTTCAATTACAAAGGGACTATGAGCTATTATAATACTTTCTGTAGCATTGTATATATTGTGCCATGTGATGTGTACACTTTATATACCAATGTTGTGTTCAGGGAATGTTGAAAACAGAATTGTTTGGCTATATGGTCGTACCTGTAGTCTGATGCTTTCCCATCAGAGAGGTGTAGCCAACAGCAAGCTATTCCCTGGCATGCTTCAGACATGATGCCGTGGTAGAAACACGTAAAAATGTCATAATAGAAAGATAAATGTTACATGCCATGCCTGTGGTATACTCTGCATTAATAATATAGTGCATTGGATTAGCACAGATGGTGATGTTCAGATAATATGATCAGATGATATATTATTATCTGTTGTTATCGGCTGAGGTGACGGTGAGCACATCATAGTATTTACTGATGTGAAATGAAGTATAATGAAATGTAGTGTTGTTATTGTTTTTTGTTTGTGAACAGAGTGCATAGCCTTTAGGCCTACATACAGTATTTGATGTAGACGTTAGATGATGTTTAATTCAAGCTGACCAGTTGCATCCTATTGCAGTCACTAACCCAGTTCCAACTGTTGTCGGGTGTGGCTCAGAGGCGTGGCGACGGGGAACCAATAGTATCAGGCTGGTCCTATTTGAAATGTGTTGTTTGAAGTGTTTTTTAGAAGGGAACTGATGACAAAGAACTGAGGAAAATTGGGGGTTTCGAGGGAAATTAGATTATGCAAAAGCAGCTGCTTGTAGAATTCTAGGCCACGTGGATTTAAAAGCACACCATTCAGATTATATGGTTATGGTTATGGTTATGGTTATGGATTTAGCAGACGCCTTTGTCCAAAGCGACACATAAATACAAAACAACATAATAATATTTAAAATTGAACAGGGAACAGATTAAAATGTACGTCAAATATAGTAAGGAGAATAGTTGTAGTACACAATAATATCAATTCAAGCAATAGCCTAATAAAAAGCAATGTAAAAAAGGGGAAAGGCAATAATAAAACAATAATGTCAATTCAATCAATAATATAAAAACAATGACATGCTAAGACTACATTAAGGAGAATATCAATAATAAAACAATAATGTCAAATTAATTAACAGCCCAATTAAAATAAAACTACAATATATAAACCATAACACATAAGCGCTTAAACAACTAAGTATATGTTGAATAGGAATGTCTTTAGACCCCTCTTAAACGACCCAAAACTACCACAGGAACGGAGAGCACTGGGCAGTTCATTCCACCAACATGGAACCACTGAAGAAAAGAGTCTGGAATTAGACCCAGTTTTCATGACTGGTCGACACAACATACGCTCACCAGAAGACCACAGTGGGCGGTTGGAAACACCAAAAACTCTGTTTTTGAGAGATTAAGCTGAAGGTGCCGATCTTTCATCCAGGCTGAAATATCCTTAAGGCATGCAGAAATCCGGTGGGAAACACTAGAGTCATCAGGTGGGAAAGACAGGTAAAGTTGAGTGTCGTCTGCATAACAGTGATAGTCAAATCCATGGGAGCGAATGGTATCACCTAAGGAAGTGGTGTAAATAGAGAAAAGCAAGGGTCCTAATACTGATCCCTGAGGCACACCTGTGGTGAGGTCATGAGACTTAGATACCTGTCCCTGCCAAGACACGTTGAAAGAACGCCCTTTAAGGTAAGATTCAAACCAGTCAAGAGCTTTTCCAGAAATTCCCAGTTCAGATAGTATAGATAGGAGAATGTCATGGTTAACAGTATCAAAGGCTGCAGATAAATCTAGTAGAATTAATACTGATGACTGAGCAGAGGACTTAGCTACTCTCAATGCTTCAGTCACAGACAGAAGAGCAGTTTCAGTAGAATGACCACTCTTGAAACCAGACTGCATAGGGTCTAGTAGATTATTCTGATGAAGAAAGTCACAAACTTTCTACTAGGTTTTGCTAACTGGCAGCTTCCTTATGTGTTCCACACTGATGCCAGCACAACAGGTTTGGGTGCAGTATTATATCAGATATATTTGGTTATAAACATATGTTGTTTAAGGGGTGTTTTTGTGATCTACTGGAGTCAGCCATGATGTTGCATATTTCAGTCTTTTTATTTCAAACCTGCCGTAGTTGGCTGGTCTGGTGGATCATTCTACTTACCACATAGCTGGGGTGGACACGTATGACATATTAGGAGTCTTGAGGATTCAAACTTGATTCTTGATTGTAAAAACTGACTCTGGTTCATTTACAAATGTCTGTCACCCTCTTGTGGACAGAAATAGCATCACCTCCTACTGTGATTAGCAACATCAAAGGATATCAATTTTCATGAAACTGACAATGGGACCTCTGCAAGCTACAAATTGTATGTAGATGTCAACATGTTATACTAAGACTGTTGTAATGGTCACTAAGGATATCTAATAAAGTCTCTGATATCACACATTAAAAATAATGGAGGGCCACTTTTCTATCTCTTCTCAGCTTTAAAACCCAGCCTATATGTGTGAGCTTAAGAGGGGTAGCCATTGTTTCTTGTATAATTAGATTTTGCAGTGTGATAACCTCTCTCTCTTTCTCTCTGTCTCTGTCTCTCTCTTTCTCTCGATGTCTCTCTTTCTCTATCTTTCTCAAACACGCTATTGCAGGTTTGCAGATGATGATGAAAATTCCTTTATGTATGCCGAGACCTCCTCAACCCTCAGTCTGGATATCTCCCGTCTGTCCAAGAAGGTGAGCCGTCCTCCTAATCCAGACTCCTCCTTCCTATTCAGCCAGTCTATGTGTGTTGAGTAGAATGTATTAGCACTCACAATATACAGTGAGATATTATTAAAACTCTTGAAGGAATATATAAAGCATAGCTTTTTAGCTGGCGCAGCTGTCCCATATTCATTCTCTGTCAAAACTAAGATGAGTTGGGGCAAGGGTAGCTTGGTTGTTATCATGGAGATATTGGCTGTATTACAGTGACTGATTTAGACTGACCAGCAGGGGGCAGTAGAAGGCTGTGTTGCAACAATGTCTTGCCAACCAAAATCCCCCTTGCAGAGACTGGAAAAGGATTATCAACAGTTTATCAACATCGTCTGGTCTCTCATATTGATACCAAATCGTCTGGTTATTGCCAAAAGTAAAAGTAAATACAGACACTTCAGTAGAAGACCAAACAATATAGTCAAAGGTTTTGTTATGGTAGATAAAATTACTAGACTGTTGCATCATAACTGTAACATTTACTGGTAGGATCAGTGTATGATTGTTTTGTACACCTTTCTTTGTCATGGATTTACTCTATTAAACATAAATTCACAGAAGCAGTATTGAAAATAGATGGCAATGAATCAGTTCATTCAATTATAAGATTCCTGATTAATTTGCTCCAGATTTATGCGTACGCCTTCGACTCCCTGTCTTTCCCTTAAAGCCCATTAGCTTTCTCACTGTATTGAGCGCGGTGGAACAAAAAGTAGTTACGTAACCTCAAACAGGATGTTGGGGGTGCAGGGATCCCGGCTCTGGGCCACAGCACCAAGACTGTTTGGCAGAGTCTGCCAACTGTGTTCACAAAAGCCAAATTAAAAATTGGACTAATAACACAGTCACTGTATCGATGGGATTTGCGTTCCATAGGCACACACTGGTACAGATCATTCACTGGTTCCTTTGACGATCTGTAGAGGTCACTGTAACACAGATCATTCACTGGCTTTGTGGAGACCTGGTCTGACTCAGAGTCAGGAACCTTTAGTACTAAAGGTCCAGTTTTGGAGAGGTGATGTTGTCTGGGGGTAGCCGTGGCCTACTGGTTAGCGCTTCGGACTTGTAACCGGAGGGTTGCCGGTTCGAACCCCGACCAGTAGGCACGGCTGAAGTGCCCTTGAGCAAGGCACCTAACCCCTCCCTGCTCCCCGAGCGCCGCTGTTGTTGCAGGCAGCTCACTGCGCCGGGATTAGTGTGTGTGTGCTGAGTGTGTTTCACTAATTCACAGATTGGGGTAAATGCAGGGATCAAAAGAGTATATATACTTATACTGAATCAAAACCTGTGAGCTGACCAAGACCTGTAATCTAAATTCACCATTGTTCTGTTCCAATGTACCTGACAATTGCCACAAGCTGTCCTGTCAGAATAAATAGATGGCAAGTTCCCAATTAATGTTTGCACAGGCTCGTGAATGTGCCACTCTTCCATTGTTGTGAGATGATTTGCTGCGTCAACTGATACCACATGAGACGATAACGTGTTCTTTCCTTCTCATGGACACATGGCTACAGGGAAATGTGTGTACACACGGTCAGCACTGAATTGTCCACCAAGCTGTGTCTGTGTGCAAAACCTGATGATGCTCTAAGTGCCGACTTCTTCTAACCGACACAGATCAGAGGAGTGAAGGGATTGACAGGTCAAGAGGTCATTCTGATAAGTTATTGTTATTGTTGCAGAAAACAATTTTGTCATTTCGTGCACAGCCCCTTTACAGTTCATAGAATAATGGGAGCATGGGATTGATTCATTGCATCCCCAACCATCATGCATGGCCCGCACTCTGGAGGTGTAGCCTGCAAGCTACCTCAGGGAATGGCAGTCTTCAGAACACCCAGCTATCTAAATAAGGCATTGTCCAAATGCACAAATCTTGGTACACTATCTTTATGTAGCTGTACTTTCTCAGACAATTAGCATTGCAAGCCAGTGACACTATTGCTTTCTCAGTGTCAAGTAGGCATTTATGGTATGCAGCTTCATTGACGGAGTAAAGGTATTTGAGTGTGATATGACTGACATTGGGTTGGGTTTTGTTTTGGCCTGGTTGAATCCATCTACATGTGCGCACTGCACTGTCTTTGTATGTTCATACTGCACTGGGGAGTGAACTGTGACGTCTTTGATTTGCATCCCTTCATTCCCTACAATTACACCCAGTGTGTAGAAAATAACATGAGGATATTTTGTAGAAATAGAATAATGAGTTAAAACATATTTGTTTTATAATCTAATGTTTGGCTGCAAACTGACGATAGGAGACCATTGGCTCATACTCATATCATAGACATAATAGGAAATATTGTTTTCTGAGTATCAAAACTGCAGTTTGAAGGAACTATTTGCAGTGCAAGAACTGAAGTACTTTGGACAAGAAAACACTGCATTGCACTACATGGGTGCGGTGGTAGTGTAGTGCTTAAGGGGCTGGGCTAGCGTGCAGTAGCCTGAAAGTTGTCGGTTTAATTCCCGGCTTCCACCGGTGTGCCCTTGAGCAAGGCACTCCGGGGACAATGTGATCCCTTGTATTATAGCTGACATATGTAAGTCACTTTGGTCAAGAAGTGTCTGCTAAATGTAATGTAACATGTAGGCTACTGCACTTTACTGCAATTTGCTGCTCTACACTGCACAAATGCAATATTTTGGACATGAACTTCATTGTACTTCAGAAAAACTGCACTTTGATTGTCCCAAAACTGTTCTGACTGACCCATTTTGTAAGGGAAGGTTTGGATTTGATGAGGATCTAAGAGCCATCCTGCTGAAAATCTGTTTTTGTTTTTAACCTCAATCTGCTATTGTTTTTAATCTTCAAAATTATAAAGTGATAGTTCCAAGCATCACATAAAATTCCACTATTATGTCTTCAGCAGATAACTAATATTTTAAAACTCCCAGGTTAAAAATTAACCAGGTAGGCTAAGAACATTATAGTATTAGAGCGAGTGTGGGCACTTTATTACAAAGGGTACTTCATCTATGATAAGAGAAAGGGTGTGGCATGTTTGTCAGTCAGTTTTTTAGACATGTCTGAATGGGCTAGACAGACTATGCTCTACCTGAGGCGCATCTGACATTTCAGGCAGAGAGAGCAGTGTCCGAGGTAGGTTGGTTGGCTGCAATTCTTCCGAAGCCTCTCAAGTTCTGCTGGACCGCATTTTCTGTAGGCTAGTTTGATTTATCTTATTTGATAAATAAACAAGAATGTTTAGTGTTTGAGACGAGACACAGTTCATGTTTCATTTTTATGGACTGAAATGAGGAGTCGTTATGTTTTAATGGACTAGCCTAATGAAGCTGCACAGAATGCGGAACGGATATTGACCTGAGAGTTTGGCTTGACTTTTTTTGTCTACACAGAAAGCCTAACGTCTCCTAACATGTCTCTAGATACAGGGCACGACGCCAGCCTGGTAAGGAACTAATTCAGTTGTTCTCTTCTCATCATCGCTTACGAGGGTTAAAAACTTTTTGGCGTTCTCCAGTATCCTGTTTCGACTTGAGAAGGGACGACCAGAGTAGCCCACGGGAGGGGCGTGGAAACGCGGGCATTTGGGATGTCGTCTCATAAACTTGAGCATGCTTGACCAAACTTTACGCAGTATCCCCTACAACGATAGCCTACTCAGCATTGGAAGGAAGGACTAGCCTCTTGTGAGCCATTTGAATTAGCATTGGAAGGAAGGACTAGCCTCTTGTGAGTCATTTGAATTTCATTGATTGTGCGAAATAGTGGGGTTTTGATTTCAGAATAAACAACATGAATTTGTGGTCTTCGTGTTAAGGTAAAGGCCATTTCTTTCACATATGCTTGCGTGATAAAATATTCTTTTCGCTTACCTACGTGTCGTTGGTTTATCGCTAAGGCTTTTTGCTTTGATATGACTTGACCTGGTCAGGCATGGTGTGTTTCACAGGTCGACTGAGGTTGTATAACTTCATCATAACAATGCAATACTCATAAGTGAAAATATTAAACTTATTGTAAACCAGCACACCGTGTATGAAGTGGTTGTTACATTGTTACATCTTCATCTTTATTGTGTTGGCAGTTCTACTGTAGTGGTTTGCCAAAGGTGATAGTGTTGCTGAGTTAATCTCCTGCCTTTTTATATAGCAATTATGCCCAGGCAAACATAAAGTAATGATGTTCTAGTCTCTCTGGTACTTTTGTTGACTTTTGTTTTCAGTCCCATAGTGTGTGTATCTGTGTCTGTGTTTTCATGTGTTGCTCCTCAGTAGATTCTCTGCATAGTTCAACTACTTTGCCCCCTTAACTTTGATTCTCTCTCTCTCTCTCTCTCTCTCTCTTCCTAACCGTTTGTGTGATGCCAGAACTCTGGGGAGAGGGAAGGAGGAGTGTTCAAGCGTCTGGGCAGTTTCTTGGGCCTTCAGAAGAAGAAGAGCCGCAGTGCCTCCCAGAGCAGCCCGGGGTCACCCAGCGCCGGGGCGACCACCCCCTCGGTCCTCAGCGACGCCACCAGCATCTGCAGCATCGCCTCCATCATCGAAGACGGTGGCGACCTCCCATTCGCGGACTGCTCCGAGGGCAGCGAGACCGAGAGCGTCAGGGGGGTGCATGTGTGCGAGCTGAAAAGCGAGATTGAGAAGAGCACAGAGCATCTGCCGGAGGGCCAGGCGGACGAGCAAGGTCCAGGCAGCAGGAGAGGATCAGGGGCAGACCAGCCTGAGGTGAGCGAGTGGAGTCTGGTGGACGAGGTGAATAAGAAGCTCCAGGAGCACCAGGAGAAGACCGCAGGCAGAGAGGGATCAGAGCCCAGCAAAGCACAGACCGCTCAGGCCACTATCACAAGCCCCAATCAGGTGGGTGGTCATTCAAAGCTGCTGGCACAGCTTTAGAGAGGGCATAATCACATTAGAGCTGGAATGTTCAGACTACTATTTTTTGTTCTCCTGTTTCAGTTGATTTTCCGTCCTCGACTTTTGTTGTTGATTATATTTAGCTTCCCGTGTTAAAGATAATAAACAACATGTTCTTGTCTCTCTCCTCTTACTCCTCCTCTTCCTCCTCGACTCATATCATCACCATTTCAAGTGTCTCCTTACAACTTCAATATTTTCTTTTACGTCTTCTTGTGCTTGCTTAGGTCAAATCCCCTGTGAAAAAGACCGTTGTGATACCTGCACTCAGTAACCGTAGCAACTACTCAGCTCTTGTGGGCGTGACTCTCGGTTCCAAGTCCCGAAATTCGAGTGTCACCGGCCCCATCACCGAGGAGGACGAGGAGGGGTGCGAGACAGAGGGAGGTGACGGCATGGGGAGGAATGGCGCCGCGCGCCGGAAGCCCCGCAAGCTGAGCACTGCGGAGCCTCTGTCCCCCACGCAGACGCACACACCCACGCAGGCTGGGCCGCGGGGTGAAGAGGTGGGTCCCTCCACAGACTCACCTGTGCTGACCCCACCTCCCGCACCTGTTGGAGCACAGTCAGGTGTGACGCCAACACCTGAGCCAGAGGTGCCTGCTTCAACACGGCAGACTGCACACACACCCTGCTCAAAAGAGGAGTTGCTCACACACACACCCTCACCGGAGGGGGACCAAACTGCCGCTCAGCAGGAGGCTCAGAGCACAGAGGAGAAGCGCAGGAGTGTGAAGCTTTCCCACAGAGAGAAGGTGTTCGCCAAGCGTGTGTCTGTGAGCCCCCAGGCCAGCGTGGACAACACTGACCACACAGCCCAAGAGCTTGACCCAAGGAGTGAGACTGGACAGACGTCAGTAAAACTGTGAGTACCCGCTTTACTGTGTGTTTGTCTCTTTACCTCCACGGACATCACTGTGTGTGTGTGTGTGTGTGTGTGTGTGTGTGTGTGTGTGTGTGTGTGTGTGTGTGTGTGTGTGTGTGTGTGTGTGTGTATGTGTCTCTGTGTCTGTGTCTGTGAGTGTTTGTGTGTTACTGTAGGAGAGAGAAGAGTGCAATCTGAGCCCTGTGTTCCCATGGCCTCTTATAGTGGTGAACAATGAAGTGCAGTTCCCTTTACAAAGACCAGATCCTGCTGCAATATTGACTACAGAGCCTGTTCTATTAGCACCAAAATTTACTCAATGGCCCTCTCCAATCTAACCAAAAATGCTATGGCAAAAATGCATATACATCCTTTTCAGCTGGAATCCATTATGTCTAGTAGCAATACCAGCATTCCTCAGTAATAACATTGCAGCCAGCAGTTTCAAATACAGAAGAAATAATTCCTACATAAGTACAAAAATAGCATCAATATCTTGTAATAAATAAATAAATATCTACAATATCTTGTAATAAACCTATTGAGCTGTTAGTAGTATAACCCCTTCTTGGGATTCTATTATTTTGAGACTCTTTTTTTACTTGTCATGTCTGTAGATATAGTTTTATTTACTGGCAAAACTGTCAACACAGGAGGAGGGGTGTCTGCATTCATAGCCAAACGCGTAGGGAGGCTCAGGCTGGCCGTTAGGTTTGTGGAAGTACAGTACCAGAGGCAGTGAGGGCAGTGAGCTGGTATGTTGAGCCGTTAAGTGAAGTCTGTGGTCAGGCTATTTTTGAGTGGCTCTCCCTTCTGGAGTGTCTGAGTCATGCAAGCGTTCGCTGCTGAACACATCGTCATGACTCAAGGTGACCACAGCCTTGCTCTTTATCGGCCCTAATGAAAACACACCAAACAAACTGGACACAATAGCAGCCAGATAGCTGCTATCTCAGGTTTCACGCCCATTGAGTTCTCTGAGTCGGATTTATGTAAAGGGTTGTGAGATAAAAAAGTGTTTCTTTTTTAGTGAATGAGAAAAAAGGGTCTGTAATGGATAGAAGTAAATGAGGGTGGCTCATTCTTCAGCAGAGCAGTGTTGAGTTTCATAACAACTTAACACACAGAGAAAGAAAGGTGGAGAGAGAGAGACTGAGAGAGATAGAGAGAGATAGAGAGAGAGAGAGAGAGAGAGAGAGAGAGAGCCATAAACATATCATGGGATGTGGAAAAGGATTTGGGCCAATTTTCATTTCTGTACATCTTATTACATTCTTCACTCTAGACTAGGGAGAGTTTTGAAAATTACAGATGTGTCCTTGAAGCTTTAGAGTACACCAGCCCTGTTGTTATTGTGGCTTTTTACTACAGGCTGTTTAACCCTATGCGAGACCTATACAGAGGTCCTTTTGACAGCACATTTGCTACTTAGTGTGGTTGTAACATGTGGTTTAATTACCTGTAATCGGTGTGTTGACACGCTACCAGAGGAATCTGCATTTTCATGTTTACTGTGTTTTTTGGGGGGAAATTACTGAAGTGCATTTGGTGTGCTCTACGTGCGTGTAGTTTTGTTCTTTCCTTGGTCACGCATGTGTTTGTGTGGGTGTGTAGTTGCACGTGTGTTTGCATGAGTATGTCTTGTGGGTATATCAGGGAGAGAGAGAGAATTCACTGTGGCTCTCCTTCCCTGAGCAGGTTTTTCCTTCCTGTCTTTTGCTGTGTGTGTGTGTGTGTGTGTGTGTGTGTGTGTGTGTGTGTGTGTGTGTGTGTGTGTGTGTGTGTGTGTGAGAGAGAGAGACTGAGAAAGAAACATGTCTACTAGGAGCAGACTATAATTCTGTTGTCATTTTGCAGAAATGCGAAAGTAGAAAGCAAGCAGCTGCTAGAGGAGACAGCAGAGCCTGGGACAGATGCTCCTGAGGAGAATCCAGACATTCAGCACGTAGACAAACTTCCCACAGCCACTGTCAACACCGAAATGCCAGTTTCCAAATTGCAAATAAGCCGGCTGGGGTCAGGGGTCGTCAGCAGACCAATCAGACAGGCGGACAGTGAACCTAATGAGTCTCCTACCTCAGCTCAGCGCCCGCCAGTGGCCCCAAAGACCAAAGCAACAGCAGAAAAGGGCCGGACCTTGTTGGTGAGTGATGGGGAACCACAGAAAACTCCCAAGACCGGAAGGGAACCCAGGTCGCCTACAATAAAGGAGTCACCTAACAACAGCCAGACAGAGATAAAGTCTAAAATTCCAAAAATGTCTTTCTCTGATGGTGCTCCAAAAACTGCCCAAGGAACGGATGGCAGTGGAGATGTTAGTGGTCGTTTGACATTTGGGAAAGAGCGAGAAGGAAAGGGGAACGGGCCAAAGTCAGATGACCCTAATTTAGGCGACCGGATTGCTTTGTTGCCTGGGGAGACTGAGACGAAAACAGACGGAAAAATCCTGAAGGCGCCCAGTGCCACAAGACCAACCACAGAGGCAGTGCCAGGGTCTGAGGAGGCCACACCCTCTGAGGAGCCTGCCAGCCCCCTCCCACTGAGAGAGGCTGACAACAGGCACATTAGCCGAGACCAAACAGGAAAGCCCTCTGAATTGACTACAGTAGAGAAAAGTCTGGAGAGGAGACAGGGCGCTTTTTTGAAAAACACAGGCGCACCAAGTGGACCCAAGGAAAATTACAGTGTTAAATCACAAGCACAGACACCCACTGCCAAGAGCAGGCTCCCTAAAGTCACTGAGGGCGCCTCAGTCAGGAAGCCCGTCGACGGTAAAGTCAAGATAAGTGACTCAGGTGGAAAGAGCGCCCTGCTCAAAAACAGATTGGCAAACATGGCCCCTCTCTCCCCTTCCAGGAGCAACCAGCAGCAACAGCCGCAGCTGAGCACAGACGGTGCTGGCCCCTCCCTCCTTGAGAGCTCCAGGAAAGGCAAATCAGAGGCCTCACCTACAGGAAGTCGGCTGCCCCGCCCCTCTCTGTCCAGCCCCCCCTGGCAGTCTTCGAGCGAGGACTCCAGCCACGGAGAGGGTGAGTCACTCAGCCCAACGGTACTGGCAGAGGCCAAGCCAGAGAAACGTGACTCACAGTGTACAAACGGACACAGCGCTGACAGCAGAGGCTCAGACGCTGAACACAGTGGAACTGTGAGAGCTGCAGCTGTAGAAGGCGCCTCAGGAGTGGAGCAAGGAGAGAGCTGCAGCCCGAACAAGAAGCCTCCTCTGGCTAGAAAACCCCTCCCATCCCGCCTCAAGAGCCCCACAAAACTCAAAACTTTGAGGGGTGGTGAGAAGGCGGAAAATTCTGCCCAGCTCGCAGCTCCAGTGACAGAGCAGCAGACTCCAGAACAGGGACTCGCAAAGAAGTCCTCCACAGAGAAGGCTGAGAGAGAGGCAGTGGCTGTTACTGACATGGGCAACACACCGAGCGAGACAAACTACAGCAGCAGCAGTGATGAGACTGTTACGAAATCCGACGCAGAGTCCACTGACTCCGGGGGCTGTAAATCTCAAACAAATGAAGAGCAGACCAAGCCAGATGTGGATCCCGCGGACAAGGTACAGCAGAGCAAGCCAGATGTGGGCCGCCCCGCGAGGATGGAAAGTACACACGCGCAAGAGAAAGGAGAAAAGGGAAAATCAAGCATGGTGAGTGTAGCAGGGCATGTGGTGGAGAAGCAAGCTCCTGCAAAGCCTGCTGTGGAGAAGACGGCCAAACAGAGAGGGAAAGACCCAGAGGAGGTGAAGACAAACAAACCCACCTCATCTAACTTGCCTTCATCTAACATCGAACCGCCTATGAGCCCAAAGAACAGAGAGGCTTGTAAAACCACAGCAGAAGTTTCTGAGGAAAAGCCTGCTCCTGAGAAGGCTGTTGAGAAGACACCAAAACAAAAAGGAAAGGATAAATCAGAGCAACAGGAAGTGAAATCTCCCAAACCTATCCCATCTGATCACACCTTTGCACTTCCAAAAGACAAGGAATCAGCTACTGCTTCAGTAGAATGTGTAGACAAAAAGCCGGTTCCTGAAAAGATGTCTGTAGAAAAGACACCAAAACAAAAAGGAAAGGCTACAGCTGAACCACAGGAATTAAAATCTCCTAAGCCTCCATCACCAGACCGTGTCGACAAACCTCCCAAGAGTCAGAAAAACACTGCATCAATCCAGAATGCCTCAGACGTCTCCAAAGAAGTGAAGGCTAAGCACGCGGAGAGGCCAGTGGAGAACGGCCTGGATGCTACTGCAGCAGGTCCACCCACAGCAGTGTTTACTGCAGTCACAGAGAAAGACTTAAGCAAAGCTGAGAAGGAAACATCTCGAGAGAGTCAACAGAGGAGCGTCACAGAATCCCTGAAGAAAGAAGAAACCGTTTTAACACCAGAGGAGAGCAAACCATTGGTTGCAGATGCACCTGTGAACACAGGTGAAGCGAGAGAAATGAGGAAAAATAAAAAGAGACATTCAAAGACAGCAGAGGAGACTGCAGAGAGCATTAAGACCCCAACTGATAATTGCGAAATACATCAAGAAATTGAGAAACTAGCAGACAAACCCAAAGAGCAACAGGACTCCAAAGACTCCCAACAGATGAATAAAACTCTGATCCAGAACACAACAAACCAAAATAAAGTCGAAGAAGCACCAAAGATCATTTCTTCCAAATGTCCAGATGAGAAACCAGTGACTCTCTCCAACTTGCCAAAACCAAAGACAAGAGATGCTGAACATGCTCCTAAAGAGCACATGGCACCTGTGGTCTCTCCGGCCATTCAAGATCTCCTGCCCATTAAAAACAAAGCTGAAGTCAAAGAGAAAGTGACATTTGCTGCCTTAAACCCCCAGGAGGACACTGAGAAGTCTAAAACTCATAAAGCAACCACAGTAGTCAACGATCCTCCCAAAAACCTCCTCTCCCTGAACCTCAGCTCCACAAAGAAGTGTAATCAGGATGCCCCATCCAGCTGGCTAGATGTAGACAACAAATTTGGCAAGAAACGTGCAGAGAGGAATATGGATTGCTCTGTCAGTGATGACGACAACCTTGATGCATCGGACGACTTTGATAACTTCATCCGGAACATCAAGGAGCTGGGCACACCTTTCTCATTCCCTCCCAGGAGACCTGGCCAGGCCAAGCTGCCCTCCCCTCCCTTTGCGATGCCCGCCATCAAGGAAGACAACTCTGAGAAGGTATTCGACCCCAAAACGTTTGATTTTGGGAAAAGGAAAAAGAACTTCGCAAGAGATCTGTCTCCCGCTATGCTCATTAACAGAAGTAACAGGGACAAAACCAAGGTCCCACGCAAGCGCATGACCGAGGACAGCATGATATACCACGAAATCAAGTCCTCCTCACGACCAAGCTGCGAAGAGAGAGCTGGAAGAGAGCACCACAGGGGCGAGGGCAAACTCCTCGATGAGGACGACAACATAGACAAAGAGGCAGCTGAGGAGAGTGGGTTGGCTTCGTCAAGGCTGGGGCGAATCTCCATCTTGTCCAGTCTAATGCAGTGGAATAAACCTGTTAGGACTCCTTTCTCTGCTATGCCTGAGGGAGGTGAGGCCGTTACCCCTGCAGAGCGTAGCTCACCTGAGTTACAACCCAGTCCCACCTGTCCGTCTCCACCTTCCTTTACTGACGTCCATCTGCCTGACCTGCTGGAGAAGTATGTCAAGAAGAATGACACCCCTGCCAGTAATCCAAAGGCCTTTGAGCCACCTTCTCTGCTGCCAACACAGGAAAATAACAGTGCCCCAAATCCACTCACCTCAGGCATACATCAGCACAACCTCCTTGGACTCACCCCTCCTCCACACATCATCCAGCCTCCACCTAAGAGCAAACTACCACCAACACCGGTCAAGGTGAGTTCTTTTACTGCGGGGGTTACTGTTACATTAATAGTTTTATTAGAAAGTTGTGATGACTGAGGCCTGTGTAGCATCTTCTAGCTGGATGAACATGATCAAAGAGACATGAAAAGCTTAGGTGTGACCCTGATATGTCAGTGCCACTCTCTGTATCTTTTCTTCTGCTCTCATTTCCCACTCTCTTTCTGTCTGCTCTGCTTCATCCCTTTGTTACTGTAGTAGCTGTTTTTTTGTACTTTTTACTGTTGGAAGGCTGGGTCTGGGCCTGTTTAGTAATTTTCCACAGAGTTTGTCAACCTCTCTTTTTTTTACATCTGTCACCCTTTCCCCCTTTCTCTCACTACACCACCCTCTCTCAAGTGTATTTTTTCATTTGTGTGTTATTGGGATTGCATAAGTTATGAAATACAAACTGAGAATATTAGCCATTACTTGTCTGACTCATTGTCAGCCTTTTATAAATATGTCTTCTGATTGTCATTCTTATAGATTCCCACATCAAGAGGATTCCACAAACGCCCAGGAAAGGTGTGTCTTTCTGCTCATGGCTTCCTTTAAATTTCCCTTCGAGTTCTGTTAGTCTCAACTTGTCCCTATGAAAATACCTGTAATTCAAACTTTAACTTAAGCAGGGCTCTACAGTGTGCCCATTTCACTCGCACATGCGAGTAAAAATGATGCCGTGCGAGTGCCAAAAAATATTTAGGCGCATTGGTGCGAATGACTTCTAACCATGTCAATCTTTGTCTACAAAATACACCGCAACATCGAGAAACATTACTGGTGCAAACCATAGAATCACGTCGCGAATGCAGCATAAAAACTACACCTCCCATCAACGTTAGCAGTTTCGCGTTGTGACTCGCTAGTAGTCGCTTCTATCAAATCAAAGCGCGCAGAAAAGCGGAAAGTTAGACTAGCTAGCCAAGATGCAAAGATTGAAGAAATTAGTTCTTCTATCCACCGAATTCATTGGATATAGGAGGAACAGGGTGAGATTCTGAGAATGCAGTGAGAGAAGGAAAGGTAACCTAACATGCCTTTCAGCCCAGTTGACGGATTGGCTGCAATATGCAAAATATAGCTGTAGCGAACCGGCACAAAAGTAGCCTCCCGTAATACTCCCATTTTATTCAAAGATAGAACGCTACTGACAACTCCAGGCTTCCACGCATGCTTGTTTGTTTACACCGAATACAAGCTGAAGTGCAAAACGAAAGTAGGCCTAACGTTTGCCTACTGCCCCTATCAATGCAGATATTTCAAATAAAAACTAAAAGTATAAAACATATATCCTTGATTAGCCTATGTTGGGTTTTGTGGAAGAGAAAATGGACTGTTTTAGTAGAAGTATTAGGCAGTATGCAGTCAGATAGGTCACCATGGGCATATTTGGTTTAGCTATAGATGGATTCACAAATAAATAAATTAGCCTACATTTGTCAGGATACTTGATATACAGGCTAAATGCAAATATGGCTATGTATTATATTATTTTACATTAACAAAATGTTGGAAAATAGAACAGACTGAAAATAATGTAGGCACTGATCTTTAAAATCCTGTTTCCTGTAGCCTAAATGTTGTCAGTCATTCTTAATGTGACTTAACTGACTATGCGCCCAAATTTTTGTCTGTGCTCCTAAATTTTTTTAACTTGGGCGCACAAGTGCTCCTGAAAAAAAATGTTAGTGTAGAGCCCTGTTAAGTATTATTTTTTTTTACCAATAGGGGAAAAGGCAGATTGGTTATCAGGCATCTCTGTTATCTCTGAAGGGTGTGTGGATATCAGATTGATCAGTGTCTGATCTGTCTGTCTATCCTCTTCACAGATGGTGGTGTTTGAGATGGTGGAGTTTGGCGGCCAGGCGGCTGAGATCTTTGAGGACGTGGAGGACGCTTCCTTCCTGCAGCTGTCTCCTGTCATCTCAATCAAGGTGGTCAGAGGATGGTAAGAGCTGGATGCTAGAATATCTAACTCATGATGGGGAAATCCTCCCCAGGGTTACAGTCCAACTCCTGTTTGCATGGCTCTTCAATCAGGAGTGATATCAGCTGGTTTACTGGCAGGGGTCCATAAAAGGGATTTTATTTACTTGAACTTTTGCTGATACTGTTGGCCGTTGACTTTTCAGGAACACACAGTAAAAGCCCTAAGGCAATTCATTTCAGCTCTACTGAACCTTCCGGTAGGCTTTGATTTAGGGACTAAATAAACAAACTGGAAGGTAGCCTTTCAACATGGTTGTAGGAGCAGGTATGCAAATTTGTTTATATAACTGATACTGTTGACTTTTCGCAATTGTTAAACATGTGCAGGTATTTTTAGCCAGCACTTCTCCACTAAATCAGTATTTATGAGGTACCTATTAGCAGTCTAAACAAGGATGAAGAAACAGAACACTTCTATTATAGACCACTTCAAATTCTAAAGCTATGAGCAAATCCAATCCTCGGCCCATCACATGCACAGTAGGTCCTGTTGTTGTTCCCACCTAAGCCTCTTGCTTGGGGATGCTTGACAATGTAACGAGTTAATTAAATCCAGCTGACTCCGAGCTACAGCGCTGTTTTCTCGCTCAGTCTCACTTAGTCAGTCACACTCCTCTTATGAGTCATGTGTTATTAGTCATCATTAGTCCTGACATGCTCC